>NW_020272924.1:157161-228621 GCF_003268045.1 Sipha flava
TATAGAAAATATCCGAAGACCTGTGCACGGTGCATGCATATTTAGTACTTTTTAAGTGCATTAAGTTCCGAACTCTAGTTATAATATTTTATGTTTATTATTTTCATACAAAAATCTTGATGTAATCTATAAAAGTAATAATTTCGTTTTGTTTTAAAATTTTCATTAAAATTTACACCAAAAAAAAAAAATATATATATATATATATATGTACAATAAAACATCTCAAAACATTTTACTTTGAACTCATCATTACTATATCTATGTACTCTCCTTACGACGCCATTACCCAAGGTTTATAGATTATAGTAATTTATAAACTTTGGTCCTTAACCACCCGATTCCATAGAATATATTCTTTATTATCAAAATGGGAATAACATCATATTAGTAAATAGGAGAAACAAACATCAGGGTATAATAGTGTGTGAAAAGTGTTTTGTATTATTATAAAGTTAAGCGGGCTACACACGTACAGTTAAAACTGTACGATTCGACTGTACAGTTTTATCTGTACATATAAATCGTTTTACACTTCAGCATACACATCTTCAGTTAAAATTGAGTGAATTTACTGTACAATTAGAATAAATCGTGGAGTCATAATCGATTAACATAGCGAAGACAGATGACGCTATCGTGATTCTCGTATTAATGTGTGTTTTAAAAGATAAAAGACGTAAATCGTAACTTATGGTGTAAACAATGATTGTTAAAAAAAGTGAATATTCACATACAAATTTGATTAACGAATTGAGAATTACTCCAAAAGATTTTATTATTTACTTGAGGATGAATGAAGATACTTATTTGCACCTTCTTTCTTTAATTAGGTTAATTTTGCAAAAGCAGCATCTTTTTTGCTTCGATCACGATAATCTTTTTGCTTGACTTTCCATAGACACGGTTCGGAACGATACATTTCAATCAATTCTTCCGTCCACTCACGTATTTTTGTTGCCATAATTTAAATAGCGAGGATAATAAATAATAGTATACAATACGTTGTTATTCAGTTTTAAAAATTACAAATTGAATTTTCCGTGTGGCTGTAATGAAATTAAAACTGTACAAAGTACAAAACTGTCCTACACACACATCGTCTTATCTGTGCAGTTTAATTATTACAGTTTTATCAATTGGTATTTTCAATTTATTTCCGATTAACTGCACAGTTCTAAAAATTATGTCATATTAGCTTACACATGTAAGACTTATCTGTACAGATAAAACTGTACAGTCGAATCCTACAGTTTTAACTGCACGTGTGTAGCCCGCTTTATATATATTTTTTTTACTATTTTCTTCATTTTGTACTCTGTATTTAAAAAGTTTATAGATAAATTATTTGATCCATTATCTTTTCTGTTTCGAACCGAATTTATACTTATCAGTTGAAAAAATTGAAACCATAGCTGGCCATACATAACAGTAACTTTAAATATAATTAAAAATAATATAAATCAATATAATAAGTATAAGAAGTATACCGCAGTTGCATAGATATAATTTACTGGTTCCCAAATCGGTGGGCGTGCCATCCTTTGGGGGGGGGCGTGTAAACATTTTTGGGGAGGCGCAAACAGTTATCACAAAATACAATTTTTATTGATTAAATTATTTTTATTTTAAAATGTAAAGAAAAAAAATAATTGAGCGGTTCTCTATATTCGTTATCGGATATCAGTAAAGGATAACCGATAAAAACTAAAAGTACCTAACAGATTTTTTTGAGTCTATTAATAACTTAAATCTCAAATTGCAAAGGAGGAATATCAACGTCATAATCGCCATAATCGATTTTATCAATGCATTTCTAGAAAAGATACAGCTTTGGAAATGCGGAGTAAACAAAGAAACTAAATTTTTCATCTTTCCGTCGACTGACTGAACGAACTTCTCTCTAACGAAGAAGAACCATTTTATCCTGCTGGATTGAACGATATAGTGATTAAATATCTAGACAGTTTGACTGATGAACTCACTCAATATTTTCCAAATTTTTCGAACGAATGTTGGCTATATACCTGTATGTTAACAATTTCTTCATTCAGTACTAACGTAAACATATTTCCAGATATATTTCAAGAACATGCAATCGAGCTAAAGAACGATTCACTTGCGAAAATTGATTTTAACAGTAGCTCTTTGGAAGAGTTTTGGGTAAAATTCCAACCCATTTATCTTGAAATTTCAAATGAAGCTTTAGAAGTCCTTGTAAAATTGTTATCTACTTATTTATGCGAGTTTCGATTATCCAGCATGGCAGTTATAAAAAACAAACATAGAAATCGTTTAGATGTCGCATCTGACTTAATGTGTTCTCTATCAAATATTGAGCCGAACATAAATGTTAACTGTCCAAAGAAAAGTATTGTCAGCATCACCAATAATAATTAATATCATTATGTATTTTTATTTGTATATTTATTTACTATTATTAATATTTTTTACTAATTTATTATTATAATATTTTACTTTATATTTTATTATTTACTATTATTTATATTTTATAATTATTATCAGCAATAAAACAAGTAGTCATTCCGAATATTGTACAGTTTATTTTTAAAGTACACAAAAAAGGTGACCAATTTTTTTCAATTTATAGGAGGGAGCGTGATATTTTTGAAAATCTACAAAGGGGGCGTATAATAGAAGAGGTTGGGAACTACCGCCATAACTAAATAAAATACGAGAGCATAAACGATAATTTATATTTAGTTATTTCGCTACATTTTTTTAAACATTTAAAATTTTTTTTTAACAACCTCAATTATCTGGTGTAAAAATGTAAATTTTTATATATTTCATTTACAACAATACAAATAATACGTAGATTGACGAGTTCAAATAATTTTTTTCGTTGCAGGAATATAATAGTTCTAATTTTGAATTTGGCGTTTTTTTTTACTTTTTGGATTTTTTTTTGGAGAATATCAGTATTTTTTTTTTTTTACACCAAGAACAATAATGCTTATATCGTACCCCAGCGACTATAATGACACAAGTCAACAATTTGGCTTTTTGAGATAATAACATCATACAAATTATTTTTTTCTGTTTCATGTACGGTTTTAACCGATACAACTCTAAACAATCTTTATATATGTTTTGATGACTTGTCTCGTTATACGATATATTAAAACAAAATCAAATACTGTACCTCGTGCCCTGTTTTTTAGGTTTTACTTTAATTATTTACTTCTCCAACATCTACTGATTGATTTTACCTATAATATGATTTTATTATTATTATTATTATTGATAATATAGGTAGGTAGTACGTACTAAGTACCATAAAGGCACCCCCGCATGAGGTTCGAACGTTGAGGGTTTTCTAATCAACTGAATCCGAACCGTCGTCATCATTATTGTGGTACGTAGTGCAAGATCGTCTCGCGGAAACGCTGTTGTCGCGCGTACCCTCTGCGCGAGACGATAACGCGACGGACAAAAGACGTCCCGGAGACGACGTCGACGGAATGCTCTCGCGCGTTAACGTCATCCGCAAACGCGATGGTGGCGATCGCGTAGCCAAATCGGTCCCCGTCAACGTCCCTGCGGATTCCTCGAGGCCGTAGTGCATTGTACCGACGGCGATAACGACAACAATAAGAGACTTGCTCAGACCCGCCGCGGACGTGTACGTTTTACGACGAATGCGTTTGACGTGTTTGACGGCAGATTGGAACGCGATACGGAGTCGATACGGATGACGTGTGTAGGTCGGCTACGAAACGTTCCGTCGGCTGCCGGTTAAGGCGTATTCGTTATCGTTGTTTCGCTTTCTCTACCGGAGACGGGACATATCCGATAACGCGTTCGTTATTATTGACGGGTGCGTCGCACGACTGGCGTTCGAACTTTTCACGAGGTTTAAAATCGTGAATCGTTTCTGTATTACAATACATTTTTATTCTTTAAGTCTTAGTTTTACGTGTAATTGTCATAACTTATCTTCACAGTTTTGTAATGTCAATGAAAACAATCGCTGACTAATCATTAGTGATGGTTTTCTTTGGTATTGCACGTTAATGCACTTTAGTGTTGAATATTAATATAGCGTAATATACTTATGGATTTAGCATTAAATGAATTAAATAATAAATAAAAAATAAAAATAAAAATAAATAAATAAATAAATATAAATGTGGTAATGCCATGTAGCCAGGTTTTTAATAGGAATATAGTTTAGTCAGTTTAGTATAATACATTTGCTCATAGGTTATACGGGTTTGATAAATTATATATAATAAATAAATAATAATAATGTTATAACACATTAAAAATTAGTAAAGTATTAATATTATACTTATATTTAGTCTTAATAATAGAACCATCATAAATGAAACATTGTTTGTCAATATCATCGACAATATATCATTTTATGGAGAAAAAAAAAAACAAGTTTCACATGTCCGTGGAACTTTAACTATAACTCTACAAATATTCAAAAACAAGGTCCAATATAGTGATAATAATTAGGGCTAGAATTTATACGCAATAAAAAATTGTATTATATGCATTTTATTTACCAAAAACATGCAAAAACAAATTTTTATTATTTATCATAACTTGTTATTATTACATGTCTCACAATATAAGTACTAGATACCTACATTGGCGAGGCCCTTAAAATTTAAATCCAGGCCAAGCCGGGCTTTATTTAAATGAAACGTAGACCCCGGGCTGGGCTTTTAAATTTTTAAATCTTTTACGGTCTGAGCCGGGTTTTTTTAGGATGTAAAAACTTGTACATAAATTCAATTTTACAGATAAAATATTCCTTAGGGCCGAGGCGGGCTTTGAAAAATATATTTAAAACTGTAGGCCCGTTTCACAGTCAAACGTTCATATGTAGTGCTTTTTAATTTACATTGTTTAAGTTCACACGTAACTTAAATAATGTAATTCGAGAACATGACAGAAGATACGCGTGGCTGTAAAATAATCTTTATACGTTAGCAGATAATCCGTACCTGACTAGGCCTAAGATTGTTGGTCCGTGCAGATCTCTAATAAGTACGTCTTAAAATAATTTGTGAATAATTATGTCGGTCGTCCGTCCAAGATAATACTATATATGTAGTATATTTACGAATATTCGAAAAATAAACGTTCATTAGATTAGTACCATTAAAAAATTAGCAATAACTTAAAAATAATTAGATAAACTTGAAATTTTAAGTTTAAAAGTTAACAAAATTAACAAGATTCTCAAAAATCTATAAATTTTCAGTTTTATACAAAAATATACAAAATAAAAATGGTTCTATTTAATCGACAATAAGCCAAATAGTGGACGTACTAAAAATCTATCAATTTGGACTTGAGAAAAAAAACATGCAAATGCATATAAATCCTAGCCCTACTAATAATATATCAACCGAGGTACACGTGCGTTACGCCAGCACCGCCCATTAGGAAAATATGATTTTTTTTACGATCAATAATTAGCACATAATTAGCATGAATTTGCATGACCAATTTCGCAATTTGCATGTCATCCATTTCTCCAGAATCGCAAAAATTAACGGGCGGTGCTGGCGAAACGTTTCGCCACCACCGCTCAATCGCAAAAATGGAATTTCATATATTTTTTCATAGCCATTATTTAGCACGCAATTAGCATGAATTTGCACGACTATCACCGAAATTCGCTCGATCGTTGTTTCCATGCAATAACGTATCCAAGAATTTGCGCGTTTCGCCAACACCGCCCAAAATCGAAATTTTACGAATTCCTAAAATTCAACTACGCCATCGTTTAGCACGCAATTAGCATGAATTTGCACGACTATCACCTGCATATTTTCGCGAATTTTACATATTTCGTAAAAATTTGAACTCTATGCACTTATAAAAATACAATTGTGACCTACACTTTTTGTTTTTTTTATATCCGATAAGGAAAACTTATAAGGCACTCTGTATTAAATTTTCAAGATTTTTTGAGCGGTCAAATTTTTAATCGATATTTAAAAAAAAAATCCATAATTTAAATTGTCAATAAATAGCTCGAAAAAAGTCAAAATGCTTTGACTGTCTATAGACAATACTAATATAAATAATTGGTGAAAATTTTATGTTTTTAAACTTATTATTTTTTGAGTTATTGTAAAATAAAATAATCATTTTTGTCAAAAACTGGGTTTGAACAAAAATTCCTGTTTTTCCGTTGCTTTTTTAGGATTTTTCCTGACGCTTTTGAAAACTATTGGAGATTTTCTAAATTCAATCTTTAAAATGCACAAGTGGTTTCCAATTTGCTACTGGAGACTATCTCTGACTTTGAGGTATTAATTCATGTAGTTATGGTGTACACATTGTAATATGCATATATTTTATTGGGTACCACGTAACAACATACACAAAAAACATACATCATTGTTAAATCAATACATTCCTCACTCCGTTCAGAATCGAAAAAACATTTATTATTTGTTATTAGCTGGAACTCAATTTACCAATCCCGGTTATAATTTTATAGTTTTGACATAGATAGTATAGATACTAATGTAATATAAATATTCGCAAAAGTAAATACTATTTATTATTATTTAATACATAAATTATAACTAATATTATATATTATGAATTGAATATATCCAAAAAGACCTTAAACAAAATGATAACAATTTAGAATAAAAAACATAAGTGTAATTTTATGTCTTTGACTTGTTTACAACAAAACCAACAAATTTTATTTTGATATTCCAATTTATATTTTGTAAATAAGAATTTCACAAGGAACTGTAGTGGTTTCTTTTACAGCCTTTGGTTTATTTTGTAGATCGTCGTATAATTCCCAGTTGTGGGGTCCACGTTTACACCATGCCAAATAGTGACCTATGGATGTTCTAAGACGACTAAGTCCACAGCGATAACTACAAACGCCTCTAAGTTCAAAACTTTTCCCCGAATATTGTAGAACCTCAGGAATATTTTGCTATTTTGCGTACTAAACGATGGCGTAGTTGAATTTTAGGAATTCGTAAAATTTCGATTTTGGGCGGTGCTAGGGAAACGCGCAAATTCTTGGATACGTTATTGCATGGAAACAACGATCGAGCGAATTTCGGTGATAGCCGTGCAAAGTCATGCTAATTGCGTGCTAAATAATGGCTATGAAAAAATATATAAAATTCCGTTTTTGCGATTGGGCGGTGCTGGCGAAACGTTTCGCCAGCACCGCCCGTTAATTTTTGCGATTCTGGAGAAATGGATGACATGCAAATTGCGAAATTGGTCATGCAAATTCATGCTAATTATGTGCTAATTATTGATCGTAAAAAAAATCAAATTTTCCTAATGGGCGGTGCTGGCGTAACGCACGTCAGAGGTACTCATTTCATTAATATCAATGATTATACCTAGAACTAAAACTTTTAGAGTATATAATTAATAATTGATAAATAATCATCATGTACATGACTAGAAAAAAGCGCCCAAACTTAAAATCGGCACATTCCTATGATTGTAGTATTTTACATTAATTGACAGGCGATAAGTCGAGTTGCATCAATACGTTCGAACTTAAAGGAGAGATGGTGATTTATTTATTCTATTATAATAAAACGTAATCATTTATAAAAATATATAATAATAATCTTGTACTTTTAATTGTTTATTCGTTTGAATCAAAATGCATTTTTAGTATTTTACGACAAACATATGGCTGTAACAAAAAAGTATGCACAATTTGCATTGCAAATCAAGGTATTACTATTACTGTTATTATTTTTATGTATATATATATATATATATATATATTTTTTTTTATGTAATGTGTTTTGTAAACAACGATCACTCATTTTAAATACGCTTATTTTTTTCAAATGTTTTTCATATTCCGAGTGCAGTTTGACCATTGCTTTTTTTTTTTTACCCAAATGAAATTTGATTAAAACAAATAAAATTCACCTTTATCCATTGACAGAAATTCACACCATTCGAGAGGGGACGAAAATATCGCACTTTTATTTTTCTACCCGGAATGCCATCACATAAAAGAGCATAGTATATTATTCCATTGCCGGATCTGGCATGTAAATAAAATATATATTTAAAATATAATGATAACGGTATTAATAATGTAAAAACCGTATTCGTTCAAAGAAATTTGAATACGAATTCATACTAGTTATCAGTAATTTGCCAATAAATGCTGTTTTAGACAGTTATTTAAAAACTAAATTTTATCGAAGATATATTTTTCGTGCTTATCCTCTGAAAACTGTGCTCTTTCCAGCTATGTCGTTACGGCCACAATAATACCATGTATTTCGGTATTTATTTCCGCATAATATCAATATCGCGAAAAAACGTACAGTTGACAGTCAAAATCGGACGGTAAATTAATAACATAGGTAAGCGTTTCGGAAAAATACTCGTATTTATTTTAATCAAATAATTTTTTTATAAAAACCAATGTAGTACGCGAGTAATATAGGCCACAAGTATTGCTTGTATCCCATAGGCTATTGAAATCTTAAGAAACACATAATGGCTATAGCGTTTCATTTTAAAAAATATGAAATGTGCGCACAATCACGGTCCACGCGATATTAATGCTTTCTATAACCGTAGCACGAACATTCGTTGAAAAGGCCTGCAATCACAATAGCTCAGGAATATAACTATATATTTTTTCGGTGTTTTTTTTTTTATTTTATATTACTTAAAATACTACATTTGGATTATATAATATAGACCCTTTTCATTTTGAAATATCGTTTCATCCCGTTTTTAATATTCTTAGTGTATTTTTAATTTGGTCTTCGTGTTTCATTCTCACGTCCATCGTTGTTTTTTTCCCTCGTTTCGCATTGTTTTTTCCCCCCTTCAGTTCGATTTGTCGGCAATCGGAGTTTTTCGTGTGGAAATCCGCTTAGCGAGATAGAATTTATACTATACAACTCTTATTTTTTTCTTTAAAAATGAACTTATATACTCGTATTTTGTGTTTACGGAATATTTATTTATTTTTTCGAGTTTTTAATCCAATCCATTACTTAATATATTTAATATTTTTAATGTTTGCCAATTGAATTGATAAAGAGCGTGTTTAAAATTTTTAATTTTTTCATATTATTCATTTCGACACTCGTCTACGAGTAGAAATGTTGTAGACGTATAGAACGGATTTACGGATTCGTGGCGGTAACGATAAAAGTGTTATGATTGTAAAACATATTTGTATGCATCCATAACGTTTAAAATATATTTTTAAAAATACGTTCATATACCACAAATTATGCACTTCGTGTTTCATACCATTGAAAAAATGAATTCTTATTTTATTATTATTATCATCGAAAAAAATGGGTGTATGGAAACTGAATTATATTTCGCTCTCGTTATTATTTTGTTATCATCTTTACCAATAAAGGTCTGAATTTGTATAAATAGTTTTACCAATACGAATTAGTGTACAGAATATTAACCCGCTTTTTTTTTTTTTTTTGTGTTATTTATATAATTAGACATTCCTAGTCTATAAAGCTATCTAATGCCGCATGTAAAAGAGCAAAATTCTGACAATCAGAAGAAAACGATATGCTACTCATAAAAATACGTAGTATTAAATTACAAAATTATGGATTAAGTATGCGAATATTTTTTTTTAAAAAGATAAAAGTATGCAAAACAAGTAAAACATAATTGATGTTATTTTAATAGCACGGTTCAAACCATGCACATTTTTAATAAGATTTCAAATTCTTTATTCTAATAATTGCATGCATTTACATATAAAAGCGTTCCTCGGTTATAATTCTGATGCCGTGTACTATATTTTCATAAATAAAACTACACGTGATAGCAGTCGACCAGAGTGCTGCGTAACCGAATATTCAGGACGCTCTTTTTTTTGTACACTTAATTATTGTGCGTATTGACCGATTTATCGGAAGACGGTTCGTGGTAATCATAACGATTAACATGCGATCCGATGAAAGAAAATAAATTTTAGTTTTTTAAAATTTAACCATGTGATATAGATGAAAATTAGATTATTCGGAAAGCATACGAAATTATCTTTGAGAAACGCCGTAGAAATCTAAAAACATTCGCTTTAAAACGTTTTTATAATATTTATTTCTTTTCACTTACAATCCCGATCATGGTCTATGAATTTAAATTATTTAGTTACGAATCGGAATATGTAACTTACAATACACGAGTTTTAAATTTGAAATTTAACTTTAAAAATTTCATTTGTCTTGAACAACACTTGCGATATTTCACGTACAATTGAACTATGAAATGGTTAAACACGAATAAAATCTACCTGGGGTGTATTAAATATAATCAATAACGTCGATAACATTTTTGATTTCTCTAAAAGCCAAAAAGAAATGAACTTTTATAACGAAGTAGTTGTTTTGATTCGTTTGCAATTGAAATATAAAACCATCTCTGGCAAAAACAAATAACCTTTGTATACATTGTTTCATAGTATTTAGGTGCGACCCGTGTCGCCCAATCCAACGTTTCCCATTCTGCCTATGGGATTTGCAAATACCCGTTTTGCGTCAGTTTTTATTTAATTTGACAATAAATATAGATAGAGAACTTTTTACATGACACATAAATTATTTTATGTTAATCATATGTAAGTTTTATTTTGTCTAAAAGATCTTTTAACAATTTTTTTATTTTGCAGTTTGTACAGATTTTCAGAAGCTTTTCGTTTACAAAAAATACTTAATAATTCTCGATTGGTTCGTACACGTAATATGGTTATTTTAAAATGTTATTTTTGTTTTAAAATTTGCTATAAAAAAAATAGTAGATGTGTATATAATAGTGGAACACGTACGGTAAAGTCATTTCACATGTCAGAAAAGTTAATTTCTTCCGTTCCCACGTTTTTTGAAATGAAATTATATTTAAATTGACAAAAAAAACATCATATCTATAGCCCGTTTACTTTTTATTTACACAGCTATTATCACTAAGCAATAGAAACAAATTTAAATTAAAATTAACTTACAAAAGTACCAAACACGTCATTAAAGACTCATGACTAACCACTATCGGCTTGGCTCACCCGGATACCCGGCGATCACTGGGGGCTCTGAGATTTCTTCTTAAAATAGGACTAAAAGCAACCACGCTAATATGAAAAAAGTTCTTGAATTAAATTAAAAATCATGTTATTCTTATCTTAATCTAGAAATATGGTTGACGCAATATAATAGAACTAGACAACAGTACACACTCAAAAATTAATATGAATAACATATTGAATAGAAAAATACCACCCGCCCACCAAGTCAAATTCGAAAATAGACCCGTGAGGATTTGACACCACACCTCCCTAAATTTAATTTTATATAATGGTTAATAATTATAACTATAACACTAATAACATATTAAATAAGATATTCAGGTTTTTTTTTAAATTTAATTTTCAACTTAATATTTAAAGTATTGAATACTTATTTAAATGAAATATAAATTTCAGCTAATCAAATATTTAAATATATATAAAACAAACATTTTACTACAAATACAATTTACGCAAATAACAAATATAATTATTATAAATAAAGGCTTAATAATTACATTTGTACACCCTGAGACTCAGTTATAAACTCTTGTAAACCATTAGAAATTAATATAATAAAACATTTTATAATATGCTGCTGTTATTAACAAATGTTTTCAACTGTCTATTTTATTATGGATAATAAACCTTTCATTATTATTTAGTTAGTTAACTCTATACAAACTAATATGGTAAAATCTTTATTACTCTATACTTTATTTTTAATATTTTTATACGTTATAGAATATGTAGATATTTTGGAGCCAGGGGTCTACCCAACCATCAAAAAAATGACGATCTGTAATAAATATATATATAAGTAGCGTTTACCTAGAAAATCAAAGCAAGTATTGTATAAATTATTTTTTGATTCGATTTGATTGATTCTTGTGCAAAAAAAATGTTTCATTCCAACTTGAATTAGCTAATATCCAAAGTGTTAATATCATTATTTTAAACTAATAATAATCTCTGTTTGATTTGCATTAACAATGATTTTTACTTTAGATACAATTTTTTTCGTCGTAATAATTAACGGTTCTCCGTTGAAATATTGCCTTTTTCTTTGCTTTATAAGACGAAACAATTCCATTTAGCACATTTTATCTTCAATCCTGATAATTGTTGGGTCGAATTTCTCAAACGTATGATTAAATGTTTTCCTCTCCTCCCTTATCGGTCAATAATCGAATTCATGCATTTTCTGTCGCTCCGCAGTGTCTCAGGCATTCATATAATATAAATTTAATAATTCACTTTGAAAAGTAAAAAATATAATTTTGTATGTTTATAACATAGATGTATTATAAAATATAATAAAAGTTTTTTGTTCCAGCGTAATATGATTTCCCGCTTAAGAGGCTATTTTTAAGTGGTACCTTGGAGAGCGTCTTAAACGGGTTCTACTGTAATTATATTTTTTTGGAAAATGATTTATTTTATACATAAATTACTTCAAATTAAAATATTATAACTATTGAATACCGACAAACAAAATAATCATTATACTACATGTCTTATCATTATATTTTTGATCTCGGCGCAGGCATCAGATTTTTAGTTTGTCTACTAAAATATGCCATTACTATATCATGGTGTGTTTTTTGTATGATTCTCGTTCAAACGTGTCTAATGGATAATCATTATTTCCACTGTAGACGGGCGCATAAATATAAATATTAAATCAAATGGTTCATTTTTATAATTTTTTTTTTTACACTCGGTGCATAAAAATTCTTGTAAGGACGGTAGATATTCGCAACTTGGATATATCCTTGTGTACATATGATAATATGACTCGAAATATTGGTAATTTATTCCGTCGCCCACCGGTGCATCACGATTCATCCATTTTTGACCCGACTAATTACACCACGATTGCGCAAAAAATTTGCAACACGATTCTGCCCCAATCGCTTTTCACCTGATAAAATCACAACACCATTGTGCACAATATACTATGTATAATAATTTATGTACAACATAAAATAATGTATACAATACATACTTTCTACATATAATTTTCATATACATACACTCAAACTTATAACCTATTAATTCACAATTTTTCTTCCCAACTATTACAGGCTTAGGACTGTCAACAAATTACTATCATTGGCTTGATTAACAATTGTAAGCCACATATCAATATACGTTTGAGTTGATTTTAACTATGTGTATATACTATGTATAATAATTTTATAAATTAACAATAATTTTCCTGATATATAATATAGTATATTATAAATTATATTAAAGTCAATACACAATATTATTTGTTTATCGTTATTACATACATATACAAAATTAAACGAGTAATTATTGGTATTAATTTTTATTTTTATAAATTATCTGATCATCTACTTGGTACAAAGCAATAAACTATGATTGGTAGTTACCTAATAAAGATAACATTTTCTTAATATCTTCAATATCATCATATCGGCGTTGGTTGTTGGTATTAATGTTTCATTTACAATTTGTATAGCGTATAGAGTGAAAGTTTATAGTGCCAAATTGTGTACGTTATTTAAAATGGATTTGAAAATTCAAAAAAAAATTCCAAACAGAAAAAGGCAACCCGTGCATTTTAGTCGATGGACATAAGTACTGAAAAAATGTGGTGCTATCCGATACCGTTGTACTAATAAAAATTGTTTTGTGCTAGTGTGCTTGTTAATAACGATGTTACATTAGTTATTTGAATGTTTAATGATCATAATCATAATGTAATTGCTGATAATATAGTTGGTAGGCAAATTATCAATTCCTGTATCAAAAAGAAATGCGAAAATGATTTAGTAACAAAGCCGAATAAAATAATACGAGTTGTACTTCAAAACGAAGAAAGTGATATCGAACTCGTGCTTTCTGATTTGAGGTTATGGAGAAAAAGTATGTACAATTTCTGTCGTAAGAGTATGCCTAAAATTCCAAAAAGTTTTGAAGAATCGAAAGTTCAAATATTTAATGAACGCGAAAATACGAAAATCGTATAATAAGTAATACTGGTGAGTTATTTTGTCGTATGGAAACAATCATAGATGTGCGCACTGGTGTGGCTTATAGGACTATAGCCACTCTTGAGACTTTTTTTTAGGTAGATACTTAGGTAAAAAAGGCTAATAACTCTTTTTTTTTGGAAAATCGAAAGTTTTTTTTTATCAATTTTATCAAATTATAAAAAAATAAAAATTGCCGAGACTGGCGTTCATTGATAATCAGATTGTATATCAGTTTTTCTAATCGATTTTTTTCTACATACTTATGTTTTGTATATTTATTTTTTTTTTTAAGGGATTTTATTAGGGCGTGGGTAATAAAAAAAAAATAAAAGCCACGCAGGAAATAAGAATCTGCGCATGCCTATTAATCTTGAAATATTAAGTCAATGCTCTCATATATTTGCCGATGAGACGTTTTCACATTCCCCTAAATATTATGAACCACTTTATACTTTTATACTATTCATATATCGCAAAATGGTTTTTATACACTTATAGGGTTTTGTTTTTTGACTTTAAAATCAACTGAAACGTATATTGATATGTGGCTTACAATTGTAAAATTGTGTTTCAAATCGACTGGTATAAATATCCAACTACCATTAGCTCAATCAACTTTTCATTTTGATTTTGGAAAAAGTGCTTATAACACTGTTAAAAAAATTTTTCTCGAACTGCAGAACTATGGCATATAGATTTCATTTAAACCAAAGTTGGTTTAGACATATTCAAAAATATAGCTTTTATATGAGTATAAATCAATTTTTACAGTGGGTGTTTGGCTAAAAAAAATTGTTTGCCTTAGTATTTTTATCAGCACATTTAGTAAAAAATGCTTTTTTAAATTTAATTGAAAATGCTCCTACATCTAATTTTGGATTTTCCGATTATTTACTTGAAAACTATGCACAGAAACTTATGCACAATTTCCACCAACTTTATGGGCAGATAAACTATCAGAAGAAGCCAGAACAACTAATGCTTCAGAATATTTTTATATGCTCTATAGTTCACAGTTATAGTTCGCATCTATTTACTTTCCAAGTAATAAACATATTATTTGATATTCAGACTGAAACATTTAAAAATAAATAGTATTAAACGTAATGAAAAAAATAAATTACGAAAAGAGCAAGAAAATAACATTAAATTTAAAATGAATAATTGGGAACAATTTAAAAATAATAAAATATCAATGAATGACTATTTGGAAGCAATGGGACCACGTTTTTGTGCTAGTCACCAAATGTAATTTTTAAAAATAGTTAAATATTAGAAAATATATATTACGATACGATTATTTAATTATTATTAATTTTATATGAAGAAAAAAATTTTTTTTAACTATTTACCATGTCAGTATATACATTTAGTATACATGTAATTTAGAAAAAAACAATTTTTAACCAAGCCAACGATGATAATTTGTTGACAGTCCTAAGCCTGTAATAGTTGGGAAGAAAAATTGTGAATTAATAGGTTATAAGTTTGAGTGTATGTATATGAAAATTATATGTAGAAAGTATGTGTTGTATACATTATTTTATGTTATACATAAATTATTATACATAGTATATTGTGCTCAATGGTGTTGTGATTTTATCAGGTGAAAAGCAATTGGGGCAGAATCGTGTTGCAAATTTTTTGTGCAAACGTAGTGTAATTAATCGGGTAAAAAAAGGAAAATTTGCGCAATCGTGATGCAGCCTTGCCCACGTGATAAAGTTAAAAAAAAGACAAAAAAATGTTTTATTTTATCGTGTCAACAGACGATATCTGTGAACGACATAGTACATATAAATATAATAGCTAATACTATGAAATACCTGTTTGTAATAATGTATGAAAATAAATATTTGAACACATAGTCGGAAATGATATTTTTTTTCGTTTTAGCTTCTTACATTCATTTATTTTGTGTACTTACGTGATTATAAAAAATGAAATGCCTATAAATATCTCAAAATATATTTTTATATTTTCCAATATCTCTTATGGATATTGTATTTTTGTGATTGTGATTATTATTATTTTTTTTAATTTACGCGTGAACGTTTATTTTGTTTTATTGTACTGGAGAAGAATATATATCCGAGAAATTATATGTATAAAAAACACGCTTATCGAAATATCGGTATAGTTTCATAAGTTGAAGATATCAAAGGTTTTATGAATGAAACGACAATATTTTTATCCGGCAAAATATATTCTAAGCTTTAATATTATTTTAATAATTATATATTCACATCAAAAGGTCAGTTGTTTTGAGGGTTGAAACATATAAAACGTTATAATAATAAAATAAGAAAAGGTTATACTGTAAATGCTGTGATTATTTTATCAAGGACGTATTTATAATTCATTAAACTCGTTATATTTAAATTATTTTTATAATATTAAATTATATACGAAAAATCAGAATATATTACACTATACAACAAACATCTAAGACTATTTTATCAACTCGCATTTGAAATGAAGTAAATAATAGTTTTTGTGCAATAATTTTCATTCAAATTCAACTCTACTGGTGGTTGGAAAAATTAGATTCTTTTAATTTAACTGGTAAAATTTAATTTAAGTAATTTAACCGGAAACTGCATTGTCTTTCTAATATAATAGATTAATGTATATCTATAGATTTAGAAAACTACTACAGTTTGGTATTTTACTTGCCAATTTACTTGCTAAGGGTATTGTATCAAAACCTTTAATAGAGATAGCTAAACTTTTACAAAAAGTATTTCGTAGACCAGATGTTGAAAAATAATTGTTAAATCAAAGACATTGACGTATTCAATACTCTTTGATACTAGATGGTGTATATATAAGGATTTATTTAATAATATTCTAGATTACATTATACCAATGAAAAAAGTATTAACTATAAGTAATACCATTAATTGTTTTTATATCCGGAGTGTTTAGTAAAAACTTTATTTTATATGTATACAAATATTACGAAAATTTCATATTATTACCTTGGTAACATTTAAATTTTACTTTACAAAGTGAATATATTCTGTGTCTGTAGTAATATTCAATTATTTTATATTTAGGTATCTATTTGAAATAATGAGAATAAAAATTTTCAAGCAAATTTTTATCTTAAATTAATAGATTAACAAATAAACAAAATAATAATGAATAATATAGTAATGAACAAATATTTTTCAGGGATTTACGTTGTCGAGTACATGGTGGAAGAAACTTCACTTTTTCAAAAATCATAATTATTTCCTTGAAGATAAAATCTTTTAGAGACATAGTCGAATACGTTCACGATAACGTTGAAATTCTTGGTAAAACTAAAATTATTGTTGTCAACGATACAAGATCATAATTTAATTTTTTTTTTTTTTTTATTATTTTTGATAAAAGCCATCGTATAAATACAACGAAACCTAAATATATTAATTGTTAATACATATTTTAACGTTATGATAAAATAAGAATTGCCCATATATACCAAACCGATTGCCTATATTATGCTATTTTCTTAACTTTGTTAGTATATATTGGATATGGCGTCAATTCCTAAAATCGCAAAACTGCACACTTAAATGCTTTGGATGTTTCATTGTAATTTTGTTGTAGTATCCGAAATGTAATTTTAGAGGACGATGAAAATGAGATAACAAGTATTTAGAATAGAACTAAATAAATATTTTATTCAAATGCACTTTTCTTTGAATATAATATTTCGATTTAATGTTACGTCATAATACTCGGAAAATATTTAGCTTCAAGTTTTTAACAATTCTTCAGATCAAAATTGAAAATACGTTTTGTTGCTATTTAATAATGAAAAAATTAAAATTTAATATTAACATAGAATACAATATTGTTTTCTATTTTACACTATTTTGCGATTAAAGTTGTGTATGAATATTTTTAAAATCATTTAACTAAACGTCAAAGAAGTCATTTTGAACGTATAACATTAATAACAAACTATTCACATCGACATCTGCGTATAATATACCTATCTTGAAAGTCCAAGGTTCAGAGCAGAACAAGGGTTGTATTGATTTCACGACTTTGGTTCTTTTATTGTTATTACTTTTTTTTTTTTTTTAATATACAAAACCATTTATTTTATTTTACTCGTACAGAAGAAACCCCATAAAAGATTCTATGCAACTGTAATGCACCCTGTAAATCGATTGGAAATACGTAATATTCGCTGTGTATTTTATTTCCGTAGAATTGTGAATAATTCACGTCTAACATGTGGCCCATTCGTTTCTTTTAAAAATCTCGAATCGTATTTTATAGTGTACATACAGGCACGAGTGCTCGAGTCGAAAGCATTTTTCACGCTGAACTTGAATATTCTAATTGTGTTACGTTTTACGACGACTGCTGCTTCATAGAATTATTTTTCCGCCGTGGAATTCCAAATTATTCATTTAACGTTCATTGGTCAATGCCCTATGTATTCACCGTCCTACAATATAATCAAATCATACGGTTTTTCTTTTCTTTTGTTGAACTTTAGTTTCAACAGAAATGGCCATTTGCTTTTTCTAATGAATATTTACATAATTATACAATACGTTTGTTATTCTACTATACGGTAACTTATGACTTATTATCATTGTTAATATTATATGTATTTAAATATTTATGTATTTTTGATAAATTCGATATGCTCTTGGGATAACATTCAGGACCAATTGTTTCGAGAATCTCTGTTGGCTATTTCGTGTAATTCTCTTTTTTCTGCATTTGTAAATCATAGGTTATTCTGATGAAACCATAATAGTTATTCCAAGGACTTGTTTTTAAATCCTCAGTCCATGTCATTGGCACACATACTAGGGTGTCAGGGGGTGCTTAGCAACCCCAAGTTCTAAATTAATACCCCCAGTTTATGTAAAAAGGTAAAACTATTGTTTAAAGGGGATTATTTTGCATTTACAAGAATGAGTGAATTCCAGTTTGTATTGGTAATGCACTTAATGTATGCAGTAAGAGTATTGGGTATTTGTATTTATGTTACCTATGTATGTGATACTGTGATAATGGTCAAGTTTATTGCTGGAATACCATTTAAGATTTAATTTTTGATTACCATCTACAGGTTTGATCACTTATTCATAAAAAATAGTGATGTTTATTAATAATATTTATTTATAAAATAGAAAATTGCTAAATTTATAATTAAATAGAGAAACTAAAACATTTTGTGAAAATTAATTATAAAGGGTTGGCCTCTCCCTAACGGATCACCTTGGAGTGGATAATTTTAGCAATCCCAAGTTTTATACTAAATGTTCACGTTTGTCATCAAAGCGTCCTTGCTCTTTGAATTCATACTGCACAATTATGGATGTGGAAGATAATCCAATGGCTCGGAATCAATAACTTGAAATCACTTCAAATAACCGATAAGAAATAAATTGGAACTGCTATGCTTGTGCTATTATAAGCCGACAAGAAGATTCTTATGAATTATTGATGATTGGTACGAATAGTATCTAAGAGACCTTCAAAATATTCACGACGCGTAACATGGGTTAATATTTTTTTCAAATTAAAATCGCAAAGGTTTAAAGCACATTTTTAAAAATAAACGAGTTTATGCTACTGATGACATTTGAGTATTTTTTAATAGGTGTGCCAACATTAATGCAGGCCATTTTTTTTTCAGAATAGTAAATATGTATATATATATTTTGTATATAAGACGCGTACATGGAGTTGAACTGTTGAAAGATTACATATACAATATTTTAATGAATTATAACTATTATTTTTTTTTCTTCACACTTGATTGTACTTTTTTATTAATTTATTTTTTTTAAATTTATTTTCAAGTCAAAAACTAAAAAGCACTAAACATTTGATACTTTTTTAACATTTTGTATTTCATCGAAAGGAAATAAAATATTTATAATTTTTGTACAACAAAAGGCGTTTTATTTTATACAATTCGTGTTGTAACATGATATGTACGGGGAGATAATTTACTTTTTTCGATTAGAGCAAGTAATATTTCGTTGTAAAAACAAAAATTGATGGTTGTAAAAAGCAGCGAATAATCTTCATACTGTCTAAATATATTGAGTTTTATTTATTTTCACTAACTTTATTTACGTACTCCTCAAACGGTAATTGCATTGTTAAAATCAACACGTGATGCATTATAAAATGTTTTATGGTAACTTAAATTTGAAATAATGTGTCGGATACGCGTTTTACTATTTTGCGGAGCTGGTAGTGTGAACAAATAAACCTGCACGACGGCCATTAGTTCACCTTTATCGTTCTCGATTTCGGTGCCCCGTGCGTAACTACTACTGTACACGCGGTATCAATCGCATGTTTTTTTTTCTTTCTTTTTTTTGTTATTACGCATCGACCGTTATAAAAATTATTAAAATACGCCGTCGTGTTTTATTTTGTTTTTTTTTCATCCTTGAAAAAATATGTTTCCGTCGTGTGTGCGCCCTCGCTTGCTACCGATATTTCGTCCATCGTGTGTGCGCTCCTCACCACCACTGATATTTCAACTCTCGCCATTTGCGTGGTTCGGTCGTGTGTGTGCCCTTCGCTGCCACCGATCCCTTGGCTGCATCACCAGCGAAGACATTTACTAGTGCGAAATCAGCTCAGGACTTATCTGGTGATATTGATTTGTAATATTTTTAGTGCTAAGTTTGTACATTTTTAATTTGGTTTTCATCTAGACATAAGGGCCCCTCTGTCTCGATGTATGTTTTGGTTTTTTAAGATTATTTATTATGCAGTTAGCAATCGCCAACAACCGTTTACACAATATACGAATATTCAAAGTTCGGTAACCGTGTTGAACCGTTTAAATTGCATATATTAATATTCCTACGAAACGAAAGCGGGTTAATGTAGGTTATGATATAATTTTGTAGTATTATCACGACAGGAAATGCCGATTCCGTCGAGGGCTGAGAAAAACGAATGAAGTTTCGTGGTTTCCCCTGAGGAGGGAGTAATGTCTGTAGAACATGTATTAAGCGGGTAAAAAAAATACAGTGCATTTCGATTTACAACCACATGTACTTATACGCAATCATTTGCGTTCGGTCAACACGTGTGTGTCGGTGCGTACGAGTCATTTGCATCGAAAGCTGTTCGTCGAGACCCGTGCAAGTGCTCGCGTACGGTACATTGGAGCTCTAGACGTTTCTCAAGATGAAATCATGTTATGTAATATAAACAGCTAGTGGTTCGTATACCATGTTGCAGGTGTATGATTTAGGTCGATTAATGACCCGTTTGGTGGTGACGGCGACAGAAGACATTGATTTAGAAAAAACGTATTAACCATAGAACAGTTGTGTGGGAGGAAAAATTAAATAACAAATCACGTTTTGTAATAAAATTAGGTTATGGAAATAGCATGTGTTACCTGCGAATTTGATACGCGTTTAAGACATACAATTTAAGATTTCTTGACATGTTAGAGGAGAGCTGTAACCCTCTAAGTCCTCCCCTTCTGAACGCATCATTGACTATACACTAATTATACCCATCGTAAAGAGTTGAACAAGAAAACTAAAGCTGGACAACAAATTAACTTGTACGAGTATATAAAAATATACACTTTTTTTTCTGTTAAGAATAATGAAATCATACTGGGAGAACGTTTTTAGAATATCATAAATATCTTAAAAAAATATATGATAATAATCGAGTTAAACCGACATAAAGATATAGATACCTAATTACATTTAAAATCGAAATGTTTGGAGATGGATTATCTTTAATTCTCATTACTTATATCTCGGAAAAAACACTATCCCACTATTCAAAAAAGGAAATCCGTGCGCTCATTCCTTACGGTGGGTAGTAAAAGAAAATCGTATTGTAAATAAATAAAATAAATTTCGATATTGTACACATCAAAAAAAATCCAATACTTTTATCTAAATTAATAATAATATTAAGTCAACCGTTCGATTGTCTAATTTGTAAAATCGATTAGGCTATTGAGACTATGGACACCCGTATGGGATAACAAATAGAGAGACAAAAAATGATCGATAACATTTCGTTTATAGTCTCAATAGTGATCTCGGGATGTGTTCAAGATTTTCGAGCAAAACAGTTGACCGTAATCGAAAAACCGAAATCGACGAGGTACAAATCATGGTGGATGAGATGATGCCGCGTTATTGCTATTAGTATTGTTATTGTTATTGTTATTACACATGTACTTGGTTTTATGAAGACAAGGCACGTGAACTTACGAGGAAATGGTATCGGCTCGTATCGTTAAATCATTGGCTAGTACTTATTGACAACACGTGTGAAAACTTTTCGGCGGTCTCTGCGATGGAATAATATGGTTCATTAGCACGCGACCGCGGCGTATTCGGAGTGCACGCAAAAATATTAGTATCGGACGAAACGACATAATAAATCGCGATCGTAAGGATGCTGACCAGTGGCGGACCGAGACCCAAAAAGCCTGGGTGGGTATAAGTTTTACAAACTTGCAAACAAACGACTTGTGTTTCATAAGTAACTGAGTAACTACAGCTTGAGGCCTGAACATAACACTTATGAAGGGCCTGTGTATGTACTACTTACGCGCCTTGTCAGTCCACCCTTGCTACCGACGATATTGGGACGTTGAGCGAGACACATTATAAAACTGTATAGGTACTTACGTCGCAATGAGAAATTGATAAATAAAATATTTCAGAATATAAGAAAACATTTGTATAATAATAATTTTACAAAACACCGTCAATTGGCACGTGAGCAATAAACACGTTTTATCGGGTAAAATCATAGAAAAGAGAAGACATATGAAGTCTTTCGTGATGATCGTATGAACCTCAATCACTACATAAAACACGTGCGTTGTTTCTTACCTTAAATAATTTTTAGGCATCCACTGTACTCCAGTTTTTAATCAACTTGGTTTAGTTTCGTTGGGTGCTAACTTCTTTAAAGGATTGTTAGCTGGTAGAGTAGATTCCCCGTCCTTACTCTCGTTTATACTCGTACATTTATGTCCGGTCCAAATATTTACACGAAGATAAACTTGTTTGACTACAGTTAAAATAAAATCTGTTGCACAGAACTTATTTAAAATGTTTGTTAAAAATTTACTTTATCACCAGTTAAATTGAAGACTGATTTATTGCAGTGTAAAATTGTATGTATAGATAAATTTCGTTATCGTTGTTTAGTGGTCATTAATAATATTATAACATATCTAATATTTATTTACCATTTATTTAAACACCTATATACTGGTAACAACCTGAATATAAAACAATAATTGTCCAACACTCATAAAATTAATACTAGTAAATTTAACAAACGTTAGTTTATCATTAGATAAAAGTTTATCTAAGTTTAAAAATATGTACCGATAGATAATAACAAGTTTGGTGCAATAGGGCATTAGAGTTCTACAACGCACCATTCGTTCCCTCACGATCTTCCGTGTCCCTCCATTTGACCCTTGTCGAACGAGCTTATAAGACGTACGATGTCGATACGGATCCCACTTTCCTTATTTACCCAAATCTTTCGTTAATCAACATTTCGCGTACTTTTCATATGTATACCGTTGTGTTTTGTACATAAAAATCTTTTTTTTTTCTATTTTTTTTCATACTTAATATTTCTCCATCTTTATGTATTTGTTCTCGACAGTTTTTCCTTTTCGTAATCCATGTGATACACCCGTTACTTTTAATTGTAATTGTATTAAAACAGATCGACTCGCAAGGGTTCTGAAACGAATCAAAAACCGTTAAAGCCGTGCATTAGCGCCTCCGTACGTACGAACGATCGATGTACTCGACTTTGTCGTGTCGTGCGTGTCAAATGGGTAACCCTGTCAAAATATCTTCAAAAAATATCTTTAGTCAAATATCTTTTTATTTATTTTTATCAGATTATTACATATCATTGTATCTCCGATCTACGTTTTATACTTTATTGTAAAAACGTAATATTTTAAAATAGTTGTTCGTAGTCCGCAACACGAAAACTAGTCGGTATACACCGTCACTATAGACTATAGGACATAGGTATTTATTACGTATACATATTATGTCATTAAAATAAAAATTGCTCTGAAATGTCAACAGTTCAATACTTAAGAGGTTTATCTTAGGTTAATCACTAATTTAACAAAACAATTAACATTTCAACGAAAAATCTTTCCTATAATATGTTTTATTTTTATTTATTTATTTACGTATTTTTCTTTTTTTTCTCTCTTTCTACATTATTTTTTTTATTCATTATATATTACTATCGTATTAAATAATACATCAAAAGATAGGCACATAATTACTTATGATTTTATGATTTGTGATTTTTATGAATATAAAATTAATTTATAATATGCATACTTTAAAAAATTGTGAATCAGTTAATTTAAAAAATGTTTTCATCATAAGATATTATTTTGAAGACATTATAACATGGAACCGTCGGATGTCGGTCTTGCAGGATTCCGAGTTCAGTCGGGGCGCGTTAACGAGTAGAGCAAGTAGCGATTAGTATGAGCGAGAGAGTAGAGCAACGGGTAGAGCCGTTAACCCGTGTAAATTATAACATGTGTGTGCGCTAGTATGTAAACGTATGTGTACGCACGTGGTTACGGTATGCGGAGAGGTTTTGCGAGCGGTTTTTGGTACTGCGCGCGGGAGATAAGTGCAAACGGTGGGTAATAATGAACATCGATATTTGCCGGCCAGGGACGTTCTTCGTCGCGTTAGCAGCAGCCCTTCACGCACCGATTCGTCCGATCCCTGCGAACTTCGGGCGTGCGTGACGGAGCCGCCTATAATCGTAAGTCTCCTCGGCGACGTCTTCACGCCTCCCCCCGTTCGCCGACGGGGATTAACGTACCTGACACGCGTCCCTCGACGAAACGTTTTGTTTGCTCACGCGCCCACCCGTTTTGCACGACAAACGTATCCGTGGACCTATTACGACGGGCGTGTGTGCGAGCAATAAAGGCGCGCGTGGACCGTTAACGCATTGTTACCGGTGTATGGGGTGTTTGCGATGATAATCAACGATAATGGGTGCACGTGGTGAACATGAGAGTGCGATATTGTTATAAGGGTGTTCGTGCGCTTGAAATGGCTGCACCGGATCACACGTCCGTATGCGTTTATGCACTAAACCAGTGGTTTTCAACCTTTTTGGATCACGACACCCTCCTTCATTTATTATTTTTTTGTAATTCGACTCTTTCAAAAAAAAAAAAAATGTTGTCTTATTCATAAAAATTTGATTTAATTACCGATAAAATATTTACACAATAAACAATTTTGATTGATTTACACTTAAAACTTTCACAAAACAAATAATTAAATTTATTATATTTTTAAATAATAAGGAAAAATCATTTCATCCATTATTTTTGGCAACCAATCGGTTGAAAACCACTGCGCTAAACGATCACCGAATACGCATGGGTTTCAGTGCCATGAGCATAGCAAAAACTTGGCTAAGGACATCGATGCTTCAGAATAAGTTCAACGAAATTAAACGTTAAATTAGCTTCCTTATGATAGTTCACATTTCCGAGTTTTTCGAATTTTTCTAAGCCCTTTTTTCAATTATTGTACCTCTTTTTAACAAATGTATGAAGTGATTGGTTGGAACTATAACCAGCCTCAATAGGTAAAAATAATACGTAAAAAGCACTATCTTTAATTTTGGATATGTTAACCATTTATATTTAGTTTACCAAAATATATTAAATTTCCTATTTTGATTGCCAATTTGTTGATTAGGAAAATTAAAATTATTACTGGGGACCCACATATTATGTAAAATTTGAATTTTTTTGTTGTCGTTGAGTTTTTTATCGACAAATAATAATAAGTCGTAAGAAGAACAATTTTCATAATTATCAACAATATCAGATGTTGACGACGAAGCAAATAGTTCTTGAGAATTGGGTGTTTAATTGATTTTTGGAATTTTTGGTTTAATACTAATATAGTAAAGTAGAGTACTTCTATCACTAGTAGTATCAGGTTTGCGTTTTTGACTCATTTTGACTCAGCTTCTTTTATACAGAGACACACAGAGTACTACAGTGTATTCAACACAATGGCAAAATCAAATGGACTAAATTTTCCAAATGATATTTTCATGCCACAGATAGTCGAAAGTCGTAATTATTATTGTTCCTTGGTCAGTCGCTACCAATAATTCTTTACATTAGACAAACACAGTGCAGAAAACCTTGTGAAATTATTAAAATGTATTTTAAAAAAATTTAATTTGGATTTGAATAAATGTCGAGGTTAAGGCTATGATGGGGCAGCTGTCATGAATGGAATTTCTTCGGGCGTTCAAAAACGCACAACGTGACATAATTTCGAGTTCTCCTTATGCTTAAAATTCAGTACATAATTTAAATTTAGTGTTGTGTGATTTATCTAAAAACACTCCTAAAATATCTCAGTTTTTTTTATATTGTTCAAGACATATTCTTAATTGTTAGTAAGTTAGCTCCTAGATGTGCATCATTAGCTCTAGGAAATGACACAGCTAAATAGTTTTAAAAATATTATGTAATTCTAGATGGGAAGCTAAACACAATATGCATTAAAAATTAAGTTTATAACTTTACTAAAACCATTAACAAATATATCATTGACCAGTAATAAAAAAAATGAAAAATCAATGGCTACTGGACTAAAAAAAAAAAAAAAAATTGAATCATTTGAATTTATTTTGTTTTTAACAATATGCGAAAATATTTTAAGGAATTTGATTTTCTTGTACCTCAAAATATTTTTAAGTATAGCGAAAATTATATTATTAAGGTAACTTATGATTTATAAAAATAATATTACTACAGATATAACTAGGCAAATGTATTAAAGTTGTATTAAAAGATGTTGCTAATGATAAGGAAAGAAAAAATAATTTTCTTAAATAATTTTTTTTCTGCTTAAACATGCTTAAAAGTAATAATTATTATTACTTATCGTTATTTTGTATTAATTTTTTTTTTTTATTATTTGTTATTTAGCCAATAAATAACACGTATCATAACTAAATATATACATCGACCAAATATACTACAAAGAGAAATTATTTTTACAAAAGCTAAAATATTTATGTTTAAATATTTATTACTTAATCAAATATTATTCTCTATTAGATAAAAATATAATATTTAATATTGTTCATTGAAAAATGTTAATTCATTAATAGTTGTCAAATATTTGAGTTGTATAGTTATTAGAGAGGATTGAGAGGAATGAAATGCCTAGGTTTGTTTGAATAGCAATGCATTTCCTAATATATAAAAAAAATACCATTTATCATTGCTTCAAATTAAGTTGTTCGATTGGTTTCAAATGTTTTTGATAAAGAGGAGTAGGGGAGTACAAATATTTTAAAATTTAAGTATTGTAAACATATATTTTTTAAAATAAACAGACTTTTAGCGAATACCTAAAATTGAAATACCATCTTTAACCGGGGTTGGGAGGGATTGATAAGCTTAGATAAATGGTGGGTGGAATTTATCTAAGCTCATCGATGACAACATTTTAACACCACTGATGAATAGGGGCCTCAAAATCTTAATTGCGGCACTAATCTCTAGCTAGCTTTTTAACTGTGAAATATATGAATTCCTTCACCATCCGGCAGTTTTACATACTGCGTTCATTTGTTGTATGTTATACATTTTTTTTTCCGTTAGTTAAAAAACGGTCAATAATTTAAAACCGTGTTTTATTAAATACGTACATTGAATTGCCCCACTGTGCAATGTCATATTCCGTAGATATTCAAGTGATATTTCATAGGAAGATGTAACATCACATTTTAAGTTGTATTAATGTAGTTGAAATATGTATGTGATTGCTAATGCTCATAACTGCTGTCATTCAGTCAATATGATAGAGATGTTTTAAAATAACATCAAAGTAATATTACCAAATAACATGAAAAGGAATGTAATTTCATAGCGATGTTGCTACAACATTGTAATATGATATTTAAAGAGCTAAATCTACTATAAAATTAAATAAAAAGAAAACTTTTATTGCACTAATTGTTCGTCGCCAGGATTCTATCTTACTTACCTACTTATCCTAATGTATAAATGGGGGACGCCTAACCTACTGAGCTACTACTAACTATTTACTAGAGAACGAGAAAATAGGCATTTGAAATACCTGATATATTAATTATTGTATTCAATGTTGTTTAATTTAGGTACATTTTTTATTTGTATTAAAGATAAATCGTTATTCAATCAATAATAGGTAATATCGAAGAAATAGGTTGTTGAGGAATAAATAATAACATAATTATATAATTTATAATTTTTATTAATCACAAATACGCATTAATTTATAGTGTTGTAGTCTGTAATATTAAAACAAAACACATTTTTACAATTTTTGTTCTGAATTTAAAACTTTATTTTGTACATATTTTCAAATATAATATAATATAATAGTTTTATACATCTTTTTAAATATTTTCAAAGAATGAATGTGTCAATTCCATTACAATAGCTTTACTTAAATTAATGGGAATAAGGAAACATTTATTTTTATACCGCTTATGTTTATAGAAAAACATTCTGAAAGATTCAAATTATCAACTTTGTATGAACCTACAATTGAAGAATCAAGAGGGGTAAAATAAATGGTGAACAGTTTGAAAATGATTGTACTATTAATTTAAGATAATTTTCATTATGATGTTTTAATATATATTTGACTTTAACAATAAAATTATTCCTTAAGCTTACATACTTATCATTTTCGTTTATAATATTTATTTTCATTCCTAAATCATTTAAAATAATTTCTTTGAAAAGCTTATCTGTTATGTTATAATGTACTGAAGGTGTGCGATTTTCTATTTCTTTTTTAATAATATAATATTGTGGTTCAAGAGATTTTGCTATAAACAATTTTTATTTTTCAATAATCCTATTATAAATTTCTCTAAGAGGATATTTTGAACATTTTATTAATATTTTCAATTCCTGTAAGTAATTTTCATACTTGAAACAACTGAAGTTGTCTAATGTATTTTAACAAACATGGTAAGATGTAATAAATTGTGAACATTGTATGATATTAAATGATCTCCGTATAACGTTGAATATTGAGAAATAAATTATTTGAAAAATGTCTCAGCCAATTCATTATGACTTTGGCATGTAATATTATTAATTAATAGTTTAACACCAGCAACTAATAACATGAAATGTGTATAAAATGATTTTTTTAATTATCCTTTTAAGACTACTTGACCAGAGTAAATTAAGAAAAACCTTAACTCCATACACGAGACACACACGAGAGTTCATAGTTGCTAGTCAACCGAGGTTGTCACACGTCGTCTGATAACAATAACTATTAAAGGCGTAAAAACCCCCAGAAAAAGTATATAAATATATATTTCTATAAAACAATTGTAGAATAACATCGCATTTGTGTTAATTTGTATTTGTGGCATCTGAGTAAATTTTAAACAGGTGTACAATGTTTTTCAGTAACTTATGAGACATTATTTCTAGGCAACCCACATGCAATATCACATAAATATTATTTGGGAATATTTTCTATGAAACACAAATTCAACATAAAGGCGATGTTATGTAATTTTTCTTGCACACTGGGGCACTTTTTATCTTTCGACCTAGGTCTATAATTCTTAGTTGGGTTTTCGGTCTGTCTAAAAAAAAGTTTTGTGTACAAAGTGAATGTTCGATGCAACAATAACGTTTCGAAAATCAATACGTTTTCAAGATAAAACGTAGGTAGTGTTATTCTTCATGTGTACTGGCGTATGTTTGGTTCAAATCAGGAAATGGATTGAATTTAAAAAAACAAAAAAAAAAAAATTAGAACAAGGGACTTTAATTTTAAATCAACAAAAAGTACATCACTGATCCTCAGAGGACCGAGGCATGTTTGTATTGGTTTTTCAATCTACAATGTAGTGTGTTTTTCTTGTGTTACGGTATCCCTATTATTTACTACGAGTACACACCCATTTTTGGTAAGGAATGATATATACTTCAGAAACTTCACGTTGCGCAACCAATCAAGTACACGTTTAAATACACGGCATTAGTACTTTAAAGATTTATTTTCAGTTTTTTGCAAAATTCTGTTGTTAAAATAATGAAAATGTTATAAAACCTAATATATACGAATTCGTACAAAAAATAACAGAATTCGCAAAATGATGCAACAAAAATTTTGAATTTGAAATATATGTAATCAAATTTGAAGAAATTTCAATATACACTGTCCAAACAATTATGCAAATACTTAAAGTTCCATACCGTACTGTCCACAATTTGGCATTGTTTTAAAACAGTCTTAAATACAAACACGTTTTTGGTGCTTTCAAATTATTTCTTATATTTTATTTTTATTTGTTACCTTGATAAATACACAGATACACGTATAATCTATGTGTGTATATAATTTATTGAATTATAATTCACAGCAGATTATAATATAGTATACTCATAAGTAGGCTTTTAGGAATTAGAAACACGTCGCTTTTGAAGTTATTTGAAAGCTCTTCAATCTTAAAGCTTCTTATGGATCAATGCTGTTTAATATTTTTTCTTTCATTTTTTTTCCCGTTAGCTAACAGTCATATTTTTAAGGGTGACCAAGTGAAAAAATTCGATAAATGTCATTTATTTATAAAAAATGTTTATTTTTTTTTTTTAAATTTTTTGGACACCACTACTAGACTTTACTTAGTAACAGGTCTGCTCGTATAATTCAATGTTTGCCTGCAACAAAGTTCCGTGATTTTTGACGCAAGAAAAATCACATTAATAATGTAATGCGACACGACTGAAAAAACGCCAAAATATTACAACGAGTACTCGTTTAAATATGATTACGTGACACCGAAAACGTCGCAGGTGAAATCGTCTAGTAATTCGTCGATCTTGACACGCGTGAATAGCCAGTTTCACTGATTCGCTCTGGCAAAATGATATAAGCAATTTGAAAAAATTAAAACATTTAATCGACGAGTTCAACAAAAGCAGTGCAGTGTACCCAATAGTAGACCTACACCGCAGAGTCGTTAATAATAACGATGTTTAATAATACTCGTAATGGAAAAAGTATCTCTGTATTGTTCTCTTTAAAATTTCAGTGTTTTCGAACACAATCTCGTGGTTTGCTCTTTGCTGTTAATTTCATTAAACTACCCCTAATGGCACGGATCGCGGAGAAGTTTTCCGCGCTCGGATCCTTGACAAACGTCCGAAACGATTTTCCCGGCCACTGCGAGTAGCAATTAGCGTTTCCGCAATAATTTCATTGATGTAGACTAAATAACGTACCAACACCGTGCACTGCTATTTGTGTACACCTGGACGGAGCTTTTTCGAAAACCCGTTGGAATAATTTCTATTTGGTTGGGAATACATGTTCAACTAGTCGTCTTCTAATGGAATCCACACGATTCAGTGTACGGCTCTTGCCTTGCGGTTATCCCAAACGTAATTTGTTTTTTCGACGAGTCTTGAAATCATTTAGAAATTTTTAAATAAAAAATAAAAAAATAATAAAAACCTACATACGTGTTCAGAATACGGAAAATGACTAAACCATACGCATATGACGGCCGGTCATCAGGATACAAACGTTGTTCATTTAAATATATCACCACCGATTGGTGTATACTGTGGTATTATTGGTTTAGATGAAATTGGTCGGACTCGTCGTGCAAAAACAAAATTGAACGGTGCTCGGGTAAAACAGAGAATAAATATTAAACCAAAATTTTCAGATAAATGAAAGAAAAAAAACTGTCCACAAAGTTAAAATTATTATTTATCAGTATTTTTAGTTCTTCAAACGTATGGGGTCCCTTGAAATTTAAGATATTTGACTGACTTCAAACTTACATTAAGCGCAATAAGTGACTTAACACAAATGAGCAATTTTTATTTGTATTTATTCCCGAATTTTTACTGACAAACATGTATTAAGCACAAGAAGACTGCGCACAACGATTTTCCAGCTCATTGTTTTTACTATGAACAAACATGAATATCGATAGATATGTATTTTATACGGATTCTCGGATGATCTGGCCATCGTGTAAGAACAATGATATACCTATTTTCAAATATTTCAACAAAAATATGAAGTGCAATGTACCTCGTATTATGTCGGCAATCGTAAACCAGGCTAAAGCGTTTGTAGGTATTTTCGTTTCAATTTTGTTCGAGACACCGCAAGACATTTATCATATTTATTTCGGTTCAACTTATTGCGTGTGTTTATTGTATAACACGATTACTATTCGAGTTTCATCTTATTTTGTTATTGTTTAAGTTTTTTTTTATCCGTGTCGGATGAAGTATGGTGCGTATCTCTTACGTCCGGATAACAGCAGTCCACTATATATATATATTTGTATAAAATATAATAAATATAATATATATGAACAGGAAAAACCTAAGGGAGGTCGTTCCAACTTTTTTCGAGTTGTAAAATAATGGAATTTTTCAAATCCCTCAACTGCAGTTGGAATACATTAAAATATTGTGTTGGGATTTTTTGATATTGATTCAAGCACAGCGATTTTATTACTGCAAAGTTTTTTTATTTAATTTTAATTTTATCGTTGTTGTTAAAATGACAAAAAAAAAAATCCAACAAATAATTGATAAACATATTTTTATAAGGAAGTAAATTCGAGATTTATATATACTTTATTTTTTAACTTTTATTAATAGCTTAAAATCTGTAATTAATTATTACAATACATTTATGTGTGTACGGAGCATTATTAATAACTTTGATGCTCATGTATAAAAAAAACCCGATAGTTACACTTAAAAATATATTTCATCACTCTTTCAATTTTGATTAATTAAGATTTAGAGCTAGATCATTTTCTCTACAGTCTACGAGGTAGTTAACCAGAAATAGTGTCGATATCTAGTATTGATATTAATAGATTTGAGTGGTTTATCTGTCGTTAGATCGTTTATAATATTTGAAATTTAAGTTGAAAGTATTGAAAGTTGATTTGATATCTGATTTGCACCGCTGGTGCTTATTATTCCGTTTGTAGTTATTTTATATATTTTTATTTTTTATTTTACAAACAAAACAAACTAATAATAAAAACTTATTGTACCACGCATATAGATTATTTATTATCAATTTTTTATTTTACATTCATAGTAAACAATCTATATGTAGTACAGTAAATTTATGTGATTTACGAGTTTCAAACACAAACAATTTCAGTATGAAGTGACACTTAACTGGGAATATAATAGCATATTTTATCCAACTAATCACTATCTACAGGAAATTATAAAACAGTTTGAACACAACTGTGGTAGTTTTGTACAGATCTAAACTTTATTATATTCGATCTGAACACGTAAATCGACATGTTATACCGAATCTAGGCAACACTTTCCATGAACAACGAAATCAAATTAATTGTTTCTGTATTTTACTTGCCAAATGTTTTCCATTTAGTGACGTATTTATTCACAGATAATTAAGAAAAAAAATAGTTTGGGTTTTTGAAAGGATGATCAATTGAATTGTGTGGGTGGGTCGATCTAATAATTTTAACTGGCGATTTCCATTGCATACAGCACTACTGGACAGCAATAACGGTTCTGTCGCAAATCGTTTAATGCGCTCGTAACACCAAACAAACCAGAAACCAGTCCGAAACGGAACATTCGTCGGGTTCTGTGCGATCTCGTCTCGGACTGCGGTTTTTACTGTACATCGGAGTGGTGGCGCCGGAATATGTATTTATACGTATTCACCTGATCACTCAAACCTGCCCACTCATTCAGCCATTTCGAAATGTTTCCTAGGTATGCAGTACACTTATCACACGTTAGTAAGGTACCAGTTATAACTTGTTTTCTAAACATAACATTTAATATTTTCTCAAGGAATATTCTTTCACGGGCTTCAACTTTATTTTAGTGTCCAGGCCACGGGGTATCCGCCCCCGATATAAAATTGTACGTGTATGGTGACCGCCGTGCACGTCTACGGACTTAGTCATGTGAACAATTCGATTTTTCGAACGGATCTCGTGCAGCCGCAACAAATCCGACGAGCGTTTTTTCTAGACGATTTCCGCTCCTCCACACGGAACTGGTGGTTTCCTTTCCTTTTTCCCTGAACTTCGTTGAAGTTATCCCATTGCACGATATCGTTATACGTCACACAGAATTCAGACGATTTCACAGGGTAACGTAAAGAATGCCACATCAACATGTTAACTGAACGTAATGATTTTCGAAAATGCTGTGCGAGCCCGTTTACTAGCTGTCAGGCGAGCCAAGCTGCTGCCGATCGTCAAACGTAATTATTTTGACGCGGAACAATCCGTCGTCGTCTTACGTTATTATCGGGTTTGAAAGAGAACGTTAATGATTATTAAAAAATAATGGTCGCATCACGTCCGTCAGTCGTGGTCATCGTACATGGTTCGCAGCGTGGATCTTGGCAATCTACAAGGGAGGGGGGCGCCCAAAATACTTTGCATATACTTATAATTTGCATACATATCCCATTTATTTTTTCCTATTGCTCGATACAGGAGAATTAATTTTAAGATCCATAAACTTTGTACCACAATGGCATAACATAAACATATTGGTATCGATAAAAAAATTAAAACAAAAATCATTTTTTATTCAAGCTTGATTAACAGTCAAACTTCTATAGGAGCAAACACTTTTTTGTATACAGTAAACGGTTTTAACATAGAATAAAACGATGTTTAGTAAAATGTTTGCTCGTTCATATTCTTAGTTTTTACACAGCTCAAGTGGGTGAGCGGTCCACCTATCGACCCCCCCCCCCCCCATAAAACCGCCACTGGACTGCGTGCGAATCGCGAGTCGCGGTCGTTGAAATCCGATTGCAAAACGTTCCGTACGACGATGTGTTCGCGTATACTTCTGCGGTACAACGATGTATGCGTCTCCGTCACGAGCCGATAAACATGTTTACGTCAAAACGTTTCCCGCGAACGTGTCGTGGAAACCGATTCGATTATGCCTATACGAATCCGCGACGTGCCGGCGGCCGGATAACAGTGACGTGCTGCTTTTCCCCTACGATTCGCATTGCCTTCCGTTCGTTTTCGTCCTGTCGCCGCAGGACTGCGATTTTCCGTCCACCGCGTTCGACGACGCGGGCAAGATCAGTGGTGGTTGGTCGTCCGGGGGGGAAGGAGGCATAGGGACGAACACACGGGTGCCGCAATGTGTCACCGGCCGGTATTTTCTCTTTATTTTTACGTACAAAAACATGTCCCTGCCGATACGGTGCCACGTAATGTATATCGTTCTATTGATAACCGAAACAATAACTATACGTAGACGACAATTTTAGACAGCGGGCCACCAATTATATATTTTTTTATACCTCGTATTTGCTATAAGAACGTGTATTTTAAACAAAAACTGAATTTTATAATTGTTAAGCATTAATTAATCGGAAGGAAATCTACCAGAATGGAAATCACTTATTAAATTGTACACGAAATGTTTGTGTTCCTGTTAAGGGCCAGCGAATAAAAAATAAACTTAGAATTACGTTTTTTTTTTCCAGAATACACTCATTTAACAATTCCTACATATTCGATACATTTTGATACAGTGACTTAATATAAAATGGGAAAATAGTGGAAGTAAAATTTTAGAGATCGTTTTCTTATATTTTTTTCATGAACTCGTCGTCGGTAAATGTTTTCGATTTAACGGACATTTGTGCACCATGATAATGCGTTAGATTATGTACTACAACCATAGCTTTTTGTTTAACTCGAATAAAAAAATATAATAATGATCCATCTTTCTCAAAATGTAACGCGGTTTTCGTCAGAGATATTTCATTTTTTACCAATTAACATAATTAATATTACACTGAGAACTCTACGTTCGTTATACAATTGAAAACTGACAGGTAACAGCCAGGAATCCTCTAACAAACATTAAGTTAATATGTATCGTATAATGTACTGATTCATCCATTCTATTAATATTTTTATGACCTTTATCTTATCGGCTAATGACCGTAAGTTCCGCGTATTTCAATTCCAAAAACTTATAGCCGTTGAAATTTGTTCAAAGTAATAATAACAAACGCTTAAAACGTGTTCGCTAGCCTCAAATAAAGAAAAATAAAGAATTTTAAAAATTAATTCATATACTTTTCTTATTACTTATAAATTATTAGTAATAACTTACAAATAATAATGTTGCTTTTTCGTTACTGTAATAAAATAACTTAACTTTCAATAGGAAAAATAAAAGCATTTTTTCACGTAACACAAATAAAAATTAACTATATATATATATAAAAAAATGTATAGTTAAATAAGGGACACCCTAATATATATATACATATTATATATGTATATAAGTAATAAAAAATTGAATATAAATTACCGATATCTCAGTTCCTTGGAAATTGACAAATTCCAAAATTGTATTTACAATTATTAACAATTAATTTATAATTATTTGTTTTTTATTGAAATCGGTAGGACAAAGTGAAGGAGGGGGCAACTTTACGTACCTACGTTTATTTTCGAACACTATTTTCACTGTACGCGAAAGAAATAAATATTCTGCGAAAATTTGTGAGACTTTTTTTTAAAAATCCGTTCCGGATAGCTTTTATATATTTGTTCTCTTCCACGTTCTTGCATTCGCACACGTTGGCGAATTCCGATTTCACAATAAGAATATGACTTACTGAAATGTGCACAGTACACACGTACATTACTTGAATACATTTTTAAAGTACATAGCATTCCGAGAAACGCAATAACAATATCTGCGAAACGTATCGTTGCATCGAATAAAACACTCGTAATGATATTCATTTTCACATCTCATAAACATTTTATCACTCGCACCTGCACGAATTTTGTTAAAATATCTCGACGACTTGGCTGTTATTAAAAACATGTAAAACGTAACAGCTTGCGAAAAAGCTCGTTAGGCAGAAGATGTAAAAAGATATTATAAAACCCCATCCATCGAAAATGAGTTTCATGTATTTTTGTCTTGGTTGCTCGGAATGTACTGCAGTCTGGCAAGCAGTGTCGGTCTGGCCCACCTGGATATCCGGCAATCGCTGGGGACCTGAGATTTATTCTTAAAATAGGGGTTCAACCAGGAACGGATCTACAGTTAAAGTGATTAAACACTTAGTTAAGTATTCCTTGTAATAAAAAAACACTATGATCATATAATATTTGTTTTTTAGGTTTATTCATGATTTTCATTGTAAACATTTATCTTATTTTATGAAATCTTACATAGGTTCTGGCATGGAGATGTTCTACTTTACTATACAATTAAACCGGTGACATAATTTGTGGGAAGGTGGAAACTGGGACATTTGCCAATTTAGTTTTAACTTCAATTTATAGTCGGCACACTTAAAAAATATAAGAAGTCTTCAAGAGGCCAATTTTGTCAACAAATATTAATTATGGGTAGCATCCTTATACTTTCCTAAATCCACCCCTAAGCTTAACCACGCTAATATGAAAAATAATAGTATTTATTTTTCTGAATTAAATTAAAACTATATTATTCTTATCTTGAAATGTTGTTGACGTGATTTAATAGAACCAGGTATAACCACTATAGTTAATACATTTTTGTTCTTTTGATCAAAATCAAATATAAATACTTTGAAAAATCGAGATAAGTGTTGTTTGCGGTCTCATTCACGAACACAATAATAATTCGATAATATTGGCTTTGGAAAAGTATAAAAAACAAAAATAAATTAAAATTTGTAGTGAAGTTCGAGCGTAGGTATCAAGAAAAAATATTTTCAGTAGGTATTTATTTAATCTCCTCCAATATTATGTTGTTTAGGAGCTCATTGTACATTTTTTGCCGAAGGCCCAATCATGAGCCAGACCGACACTGCTTGCAAGCATTTAATAATTTATCATAATACATTACAGGGCATATTCCCTGTGTTAATAAAATCAATCGAATCGAATTTTTTTTCTAATTATTCGTATGAATTAAGTCTAAATGTATAACATATTGTAAATAAAAGATAACATTTAATTTTTACGTTTTTGATACAATTGCATAACAAAACATGCTTACTATATCCCAAATTATTCCTTTTTTTTCATTGTTAACCTTCCGCATTATTGCTTCACTTTTTATTTATTGCAACAATAATATTCAATTAAATTATAACAATATGTATAGTAATTAAAATTAATGTCTACATTTGGAATGCATACTGATAAAATATTGATGGTTGTTAAATAATAGAATCTAAGATTTTGTTGAATTTATAATCTCGTGGCTTAATTCGCAACATTTGTTCTCGGCATTTTTATATTTAATGAGCTTTGAACTTTTAATTAAAAAAGTGTATAGAATTGACGTGGCCAACAGATAAATGGAGTTGAAACCATCATCCCACTATTCCACCCGTGCCCGTATATACTCGTACATATACTAAGTACAATTAGTTCAGGACGTGATGTTTTAAGAGATGTTTCCGAAATCTCGACAATAACAACCGAGTACCAGTTTCCGTTCCAGGCTTAAATCGGATGGACTGCAGTAATCCCCTCGTCACGAAAGAGAAACGATTCGAATCCCTCGACGTTCATAAAACATTTACGTTGTTCGATAACAAAACGCCAAATCGAAAACTGCATGTCGCATTGTTACGCGATGTCTTTTGTCGACGGACTCGGGTGTTTGTACGTGTTACAGTTAAAGTATTGAATCAGCCAGTTTTTGAGATAACTAGATAATTGATAAAATAACTAAAACATGTAGGTAATCTATATAATTTATACTTTAACTAGTTATTTTATACATTCCCTTCGTTAAGATACGGTTTATAAGGTATGACGTGTCGCGGCGACCTGCCGTTGAGACAATTCGTCAACATCTGTTTATACGAAAATGTTATTCATTTGTTTGCAAGACGTGACAAGTCGCAGCGACCTAACTTTGAGTCGTCGTGACCGACGACACTACTGCTCCGAGAGCAGTACCTTGCGACATGACGCCGCCACACATCACAACGATTATTGAAACGTTTTTAGATATAATGGCATCAAAACTGATATTCTCGGCGTCGGAATACAAAATTCTAATTCGTGAAGTCCAGAATAATACACTTCTTTACAATATTGGAGATCCAAATTATAAAAATATTATTCAAAAATATGGCATTTGATCATCATCAATTATTCTTTATCTCGATACATAAATAATTAATTTATAGGTTTTCTAATGTTTGGCGATGAGGTAACTAACATTTGTTGTTGTTGTTCTTCTTCTAATAATAATAATAGTGTAAGAAGAATATTATTATTATTTAAAATATATCTATGATACGATATTACATTATATTATATGAAAAATACGTGCGCACTTGAACAAGTTTAAAAACGGACGCTGACCGAATACCAGTTGCGTCGCTGCGACTTGTCGCGTTTTGGAAACCACTCTATCCGAAAAGCGTCGCAACGACAGGTTGCGGCCGTCAGGTGCGACGACTTGTCGTACCTTAGAAACCGTAGCTTTAATGTATCAAATTGATAGATTCATACGTGTACAATATTGTTTTTTTACTGTTCATCATGGCAATAAATTTGATAAAACTATGTTTTTGTTGTCAGTGACTGCAGAGTTTATGTACATTTATCGTGTTAAATAAAATTATCGTTGTACAAATATTATTATTTAGTTTGTCAATAAAATTGGTAAGGTTTAAAGTTAAGTAATATTCTTATAGTTACACGCGTTCACTGTCTTTACAACAACCTTGCATATACAAATAAATAATTAATTAAATTAAAAATAAATAAAATGTTATAATATATTTTAAATTTTGATGTATTTTATACTTTAACATATATCAAACTAAAATTGTATAGAATAACTAGATATTCTACGAAATAACTATTTAAAGTATAATTTTCATGTATGATTTCATACTTTAACTAACATTCGGAGGTAATTCATGAACTACCTAGTTATTTCATAAAAATAACGGAATTCAATACTTTAACTGTAATATATGTATCCTACGCGTGCGCGGATAGGATCATTCGAATGGCAGAATCGCGAAACCAACGCAATCCCGTCGCCGCTAACACGTGCGCCTCAACGCCCTTGCAGGGCTATATCCACCTGGTGTACTGCGTCTTATAAAAATCATTACTATCCGTAAGAAATCTAAATACACGTGCGGTCAAAAACATAGAAGTATTAAGGTACGTTTTCTTCGGTACAACTGTCGCGATTATCGGTAGATGATGATTGTGCAATGATTAAACGTTGGACTGTTAATCGTTGGTTACTGTTTTGCTCAAATTATTTACGATTTATTGATTGTTCACTAGTTGGGTGTTTTTAGTCGCTATTACGTTGTCGTAGAAGAAGAATTTTTTTTTCTTTTTTAAATTCAGAAAGTGTTTATAGTTAAATAGCCATAAAAAATTACTTAAATATCTTTAGATTGAAGACGACAGAATACTTCTTCATATGTATGGCACGAAATTAAAGCATAAAAACACCAAATCTTCGAGCTCAAAAATGAAGGGGGATAGTTATGCTCGGATAGTTTGCTCAATTCATTGCGTTGAGATTGAAATAAGTTAGGTTCGTTTAAAAAGTTACCTTAATCTATTTCGTTATCCGTGCAGTATGAATGTAAATAACGACTGAAAAATTAGTCCTCTAAATACTCACGATAAGTTCGGCAATAATGTAATGTAGAATACATAGACTTTTTTAGTGCAACGTACTTGCCGAGATGGACGTTTGTTTTTGGATTTGTTACTTTTTCGGGATGATTTTTATACTAAACCAGAAGTTATTTCTTCGACACGGAGAAACAATGAAGAATTTATTTCCTTGAAACAATCACGGTAACAATAGCTTACGTAAAAGTAAAATAATTCTTACCCCTTCTAACCTCGTCTAACCCGTTGAATTTCTACAGGATCGGGACATCTGCACCCCAACACGTTTGTTGGGATCGAAGCCGTAATACGGAAAGTATAAATTAAACCCTCGTGGTGCTTGCACTCGATTTTTCTCGTTCGTGTCACACTCTATGGTAATACAGCGTTGCGCGCGTAACGTTGAAGTGTTCCGCTGCAATATTACGTACGAACGCGGAAAACCGAAATCCAAACGTGTCCGATTCGCGAAATCAAACCATTGACGCGGTAAACGAGATTAATGCGCAGACGACACGTCCAGTATAAACGCCGAAAGGGTTTGGGTCGAGCGGTTTCGTAAACTTTGGATTTATAGGGCCCGGGGGAAACTGCGAACACGGGCGAACCGCGGCGATCGTTTTTCTTCGGAAGTTATCGGACCCAAGAGTTTCCAGACGTATCGCAATTTGCCTTAACGCGCTCCGAGAGTAAATTCATATTAACGTCCATCTTGTCGCGTATAAATCACCTCGGATTAATTTATGGAACGGTAATATCGCGTCAGGGCCGCAACGCTAACGTGCGCAAGAAAACATATTATTATTACGGCGCTGCTGTCGAATAACGAGCACCAACGAGCGCCACGACTGTAAATCGTCCCGGACAATCCGGTGGTTGGGTGATCGGACGTCGTTCGGAAAACGCGAGGATCGCTTCGTGTCGGCACAACGTTCCAGATGCCTGTAAACGGTCGGTTTTCAACACTACGGTTGTTGCGGTCAAATGTTCTAAAGACAGACTCGTCATCAGCGCAGAACGTAATATTATGAAAACCGTTTGAAGAATCGCAAAGCTGGCGAACTATAGTACTATGTCAATCTACCGAAAACGATACACGCGATAAAAATAGTCGATCTCGGCATATTTACCGTGACTGCCGCCCGTTTCCCGTTTCGGTTCGTGTTTTATATTTTATTTGTCTACTCGATAAACGGCACGGGTATACGGAACAATGAAATACAATAAAACGAATATTGTTCGTTACTACGTCGATCGCGTTCAATCGAGTAATCGAATATCGAGATAGACCGTCAACACATTAATAAACAGTAAACGAACGAGTTGTAATACAATAATGTGAACAATTATTAGCGCAATAAATATTAGTAATGTAACGTATGTCCGCTTATTCCTACGAAGTCTATTAGATGTCGTAAAACGGAATAATGTTACGAACTTAACGAATGCTATCACAAATGTCGACACGAGATCGATCAAATAAGTCGACGTTGTGCTTGTCGTCACAGCCTAGGTTACATTTCAATAGCTGTCCTCGGACTTACAGTATCCGTGAAGAGTTCTATACTGGTTACATTTTTTTATGTATATAATTTTTTCTCTCTCAATTTCACCACTGGCCTCCGGTCGTAAGTCGACCCATGGGGAATCGATATTATTTGTGTTCAATCGTCTGGGTTTATATTTATTTCTCCTTCTGGGCTCCGCAATAAGTACACGTTATGGTATATAAGTATATGTATGTAGAGATGCAACCACACGTTGTACACCTAAAATATAAAAATAAAAATACAAATTTCGTTATAAAAATTTTTCCATTTTTTTTTTAACCTAAAATCACGTTAGAAATATTAAAGGGTACCTAATACATTACCTATTAACTTTCAATAATAATTCCGAGGATTTTCGGTTTTTACACTTGCATTAGAGGTTACGATTTCCAACAGGTGTTAAAAATACACACGGACATGAATTCCGTTAACCGTGCAATATGGAATTAGGATATGCACGTGTATGGATGAAAATGCCAGAACATTTTTAGAAATATTTGGGAAAATGACGGAAAAAACATTTTTTCCCCAGAGCTTCCGGAAATATGAAAAGATTGAAGAATATTAAAATAATACATTTCTGAAAAAAAATCCGAAATTTTCGGAAATTTTAATAAAAACTGGATTTTCGGAAAATTAAAAAATTGTATTTACACTTAAAAATGAAAAGAAAATAACTAAAATATAAAAAGTTCACTAAATAAAAACATCTGAATATATAAATTGCTAATGTTTTTGATGAAGTTGGACAAGAAAAGTTCTTTCTTATTTGTACCGACAATGCAGCAACGATGAAAGGAACATGGGAAAAATCAAAGGATTTCGATAAACATAAACATAAATATTCAGTTGATTGCTTGGCGCGTAGGTTAAATTTGCTATTAAAAGATTTATGTGTCACTATAGGTAAGATACTTTCAAAAATTAAAGAAATAGTCAAGAATTTCAAAAGTTCTGGCATATTACATACTACGTTTAAAAAAAAAATAAAAATAAAAATTATTGTAAAGCTTCAATATCAACAATATAATTACCTAGTTATACTAGATAGGTTGATTAGGTTAGGTTAAAATCAGTAAGCTCTCAAAGAAACAAGTGTGGCAGTTGAATTAGAATGAACTATAGATAAAGAAGTGAAGCAATGTATACTAGACAATTTATCGCATTGCTTCCAATTTACATTACTTATTCGATATTTAAAATCTTTTTTTCATGAAATTTTTAAATTTAAATTTTCATTTTCATTACTTTTTTTTGGAAAAAAAACCAGTTTTTTTTTTTCAAAACCTTTTTCCATAAATTTTAAATCGAGCCAATTTTCCATACGAAAGAAATCTTAACAAATCCGGTATATTTTTGGAAAACCTTTTTTTTCAGAAATTTCGATCCATAAGCATGTGTATTTGAAATAGTGTACTTAACCGGGTAATTTGTAACACCACTCCATGGATATAAGGATAGGTAACAATAACATGTATTTTATGTACGATCAATGCACGTCGCGCGCGCGTTCATCTACGTCGGTAAATATTTTCCGATCGAACTCGTTAAACGCAGCGCCGAGCCGTAATCGAACGCCAAACATGATTAAAGAACACTAGTTTATTACGGGCACGTAACAATATTGTCTATACTTCCACACGTGTTACGGGTAATGTTTAACGTTTGCATCACCCCGACGATCTCCGAACTCAAACATTACCAACCGTATCCGTACCGTACCGATGTTTACATTGCCCGGACGGTATATTGATACCCCGTCGAGGGATGAACGACAAACGGTAATCATTTATGAAAACGAAAACTCACAACTAATATCGTCTTCATCGATTCGTACGTGATTTTCGTGATTTTACGTGATATTAAATAACTTTCACCATCGTCATTTTCTGGTAGATTTCAAAACAAAAATCATAATATCATGATCTTTATGTTTAAATTAGTGATACGTGTACAAGTACGAGTGCTAATGCGAGTTATGGACACAATTGATGGCATAGGCGTACGAATGCTGCATTGGCTACACCTGACAATTTATTTTGGATTTAGTGGGCTGGTAGATATTTATTTGAAAGGTATACATAGAATGAATAATTTTAAACATATTGAGTTTATTATTAAATTAAAATATAAATGTTGTATAAATGATGTGGTTTTTATTTTGATAGTAAACACCAGACGTGTAATGTCATCTCATGAGGAAAACAAATAGTCGGTTACAGAAATATGTAATTATTATAACTACTGCGTTTGTCGTACTCGCGTTGTCAATAGTTTCAGTATAGCATTTCATGTAGTACAAAATACCACGATCATACGGTAGTCTCCAGTTATGGGTAACGATATCGATATCGTGGCACATTTTCGACACCGATATCGTTCCATAATTGCATGATATATCATGATGTAAAATTTAATAATTTTTCTTGAAATACATTTTATTTTTAGATTCTAAGCTTTAGTAAATTGTATTGTGTGTGCTGTGTAATAAACCATTAACTAATGAAACTAATAAGTAATAATAATAAAGTAGTAATAAAGTTGGTACAAGTGTAACTTCAAAAACGATAAATAGATTATCTTTAGATCAAGTTAACAATCTTCTCCTTTTGAACTCTTATTATAAATCCACTAAAACATCAGACCACACTTTGGTAAGAAAACTATATACTTTTTAATTTTATAAAATACATATATTATAAAATTTAATTGAAAATAATTTATATACAATTAACGTAAAATGTATTTTCTAGGATGCAGCAATTGGGTTTGAAAATAAAGAATAAAAACGGAGTAGTTTTGTTTAGTTATGTTTATTTTAATAGTCATAAGTTAAGACAAGATTTACCATAATATTTATTTAATTATCTGAATGCAATTTTTTATTGTTCAATAACCAATGTTAATAAATAGAGAAGTAGTATGTATGGTAAAAGTTTACGATTTTGGTGTACCAATAATAAATATCGAATATATCAAATACGATATCGCGATACAATATCGGGAAAATTGGAATGATATCGATACATAATATTATATCGTTGCACAACACTAATATTTTCCTTTTGGTGCATTAAATAATATTTTTTTTAATATTAAACTTGTTACTTTGTTTTTTGTTAAACTATTATTAAATCTGTTGATTTTAAAAACCTATTTTTAAATTTGGAAACAAAAATTATGTACTTAATTACAGACCCTATAACTAAATTGTATATAATAAGAAATAATTGCAAAAAAATTATCAATACTATTTACAAACTTTATTAATCAGTCTCAACATAGATTTTTACCTAAACCCTCGATCTCCACTAACCTCGTAGTATATCACTCCAATCTACTGAATTCTTCTAAAAAAGCCCAACAAGTTCATAATATTTATACGAATTTCCAAAAAGCTTGTGACAAAATAAACCACTCAATTTTTTTACTAATTAAATTTTTGGTTTATCCGGGTCGTTTTGGAAATGGATTGCTTCATATTTACAAAATCGAACTCCAATCGTTTTAAGTATCTTCCCAAACTTTGAATAAATTTCAAGTATTTTCAAATGTATCACAAAGTCTTACGACCTCTACTTTATTTTTTATTCATTATTATTTGCCTCAAACTTTTGATGATAATGTTAAAGTTCTCTTTTTTGCCGATGATGCTAAATTGTATACCTTGGAAAAATGTAAACTTGTCTTCTTCGATCTTTATAAATATCCTATTACTTATAATTATTTATTAAATATTATAACCTTAAATAGAGTTTATTCAATAAAAGACCTTGGTGTTCATTTTAGCTCATATTGATCCTTTAAAGTTAATCATAAGTTTATGCTGAGCAAATCTCATAAAATATTAGGTTTTGTTTATAGAAACATGCAAAAATTTAAAAATTCTATAATTATTAACACGATTTATTGTTCCTTTCTGAGATATGTTCTCGAATTTACCTCAGTAGTTTGATCTGAATAACTATCCACTTACATTTTCTAACTAATTAATACATAATAAACATATTAAAAAGAATTGTTCAAATGAAAAATCTACCAATCTCTAGAAATTGTTTGGAATCAATTTAAAATCTAATAAACATAAACTCTCTCACGTCAATTGATTGTTATTATATTTGTTTATGATTTATTAAACTATAATATTAATGTTCCGGGATCTTATTTCTGATTGACTTTAGAATTCTCTCATACAATTCTCGAAATAATCATTGTTTTGTAATCTCCTATTGTAAATCAAAACGGTAGTGACTCCATTTTGGATTATATCGCGTATTTTATGCGACGTATTCAATCGTATTTATTGGTTGTAATTAACAACGGTTAGCTGCAATCGAAAATCTTATACCAAATCAAATATGGCTACTTATGTACACTTAATATCTAAAAAAAAAAATTCTAAAAATAGATTTTACTATTTTCGATAAACCTGTAAAAGTGTATTACTTATTAGTGTTTATCGATCCCGAAGTACTTATTTTTGAAAACTAGGCAATGTTTATCTAGAGCGTGCAATACCTCCTTATTTTTGCAATATTTACCGTTTATGTAATAATGTGTCATAATTGAAAAATGTTCGGGAACCACTGACACATATGATATGTTATCAGATAAACACAAACGAAACATTTACACGGTAAGTTTTCGTACAGTGAAATAGCGTTCACAAAGTGCTTTTAGAATAATTGTCTCCGAGCTCGCGAGAAACTATGCCTAAGAATTTATTGCGGCTTAGTAGCTATAGAAACGACCAATAACTGCTGTGTATAATGTAGGGCCAATGAAAGTAAATTATTTACCGAAAGTTCAATTTTAATGTACTCAGTCGGATCGTTGGATCGTTGTATATAATAATATTATAGTTGGTGAACTCGATTATTGCGTTTCAGCGTTACATAAGGTGTACCGTTGTCATGTTCTAAGCATGTTTCGTTTAGAGGGAAAACCTTAAAAATTCAATTTTAGGTTGATCGGATGCAAAAAAATTTGATTTTTTTTTCAGTCTTTTTTTAAATGAAATGAAAACACGATACGCTTTGAACACGGTGGCTTCAACATAAGTGCGTGACATCAGAGGTATCGTGCTGTGAGATTGCCGACAGAGAATGTATACGCACTTCTTCGTCGTTAAAATCTACTTTGTCATCTATGGGTATTATTATTGTTATGTAAAACGTCCTGTGCCGACAGTGGTCTTCGGGTTGATTGTATCCCGCTATTGCTGCGGGTAAAAAACAACCCTACTCTTGTATTGTGACGGAAAAAAACTTTAGCCCGCATTTAGTTTTTTTAAAATTTTTTTCAGAACATTCTAAAAGACGAGTATGATATTAAAGCATATTTATTTTAAGTTAACAGAAATACATTCAAGGATAATTCATGGTTTTATATATATATATTGTTATTTGAGTTGAATTATTTATCTATTGTCTTGTTTTGGATTAGGTACCGCTGTATGAAGTGTATTTGGTGTTTTAAAAAAAAAAACAACCCGAGGATCATATTTAATACTTCAAACATTATTATGTAGTACAGTTGTCTGCTGTATTCATATTTTATTCATTTGTGTACACAAAATAGCATCGTTAATAAATCATCATGTATAATACATAAGACCATTGATTTTGTAACAGGATAATTTAAAGGGCTTGTGCATAATGTTAACATAATAATATTTATTTTTAAATAAAATCATAATTGTATTCGTTGACAACTATTGTGAATAATAAAAAAATAATAAATAAAAAAAAACGGTAGAATACAATCATTATTAATCTCGTCTTACATTAAATCCGATTACGATTTTGTTTGTTGTTTTAGTGAACAAGAGCTTTATCAAGTCATATATAGTATTTCCTCTTCGTGGAACGTCTACACAGAATGGTTTTATTTTTGAAAACTCGTAAGTCCAGTGATCTTAATTCGAATCCCATGGGCTGGTGTTATTTTATTGCATAATTTAATCAAAATTAATTAATTATTCCTTTGTCGTTCGTTTGAAATAGTTACCATAATAAATATAATATTATACGTATAAAATATGACTTTGCTGTGTTGTTAAATTAATAACCGATAAAAATCATATTTCTTACTAAAAAGGCAATGAAAGGGCAATCCTCTAGTATTTTGTTTCTACGCGTTCGGAACGCAATCGAATCCGTTTTCATTGTTTTCCTACTTTCAACCGGGATCTGCAGTGGCATTTTTGTGAAAAAAAATGGTTGAGGGATCATAACCCTACTAAAAATACTACGTATCGTAATTAACAGCTTTTTAAAAAAAGAGCAGTTGGCGATATTGACTTTATTATACCTTTATTGACGTAAATTCAACATAAATGGATTTTACATATACGGCATTGGAGGCAAATTTATGTATGTCGAACACAACACTCTCAGAGGAAAGAGAACCGCTATAAAATACCTCTTTTGCGTCTTGTGTCCCATCAAAAGAGCACGAAACTTTCGTCGCAGATTTATTAACCGTAAGTTTAATCGCAGAAAACGGAGTGAAAAACAAATAAGTTAGTACATACTACTAACTGTTTTGTAGGTAGTATCTACCGACAATTTTTTCATACAGTGCTTAGCAACATAATTTCTCGATCCATCAGGCGTAACTAGTTTTTTCGCCCTCGGATGAGGAATACATACAGACATATTGCTAGGGCTTGGAACTTATGTACCAGCTAAAAACCTAATGAAATACGAAATCATTGAACATATTTAATTAGCATTAAGCATAAAAAGATGTGGTATAATATACAATATCAATGTTTATAGTACATGCAAAATTATACAATTTTTCGATTGATCTTCAGATAACAAAAAAATAAGTGTTACACAAATTAATTAACAAGTGTTAGAATGCATATCGAACTGTAGTTTCGACAAACGAGAACCGAAATAAGAATACGAAATAAACAAAATAAGTTCCAATCGAGCATGAAATGCAATGTGTTGCAATATTAAGATACGTTCATGAGAGGCAAGTGATCGTCATCGTATGATTTAAACGTTCGATTTTTTTATCAATTTCAAACATCAGTTGAATAATTAATTAAGTTAATAATTTTAATAATAAATTAATAAATAAAAACAAAATAAATAAATAAAATAAAATAAATTAATAATAATTTTGATTTTTTTCGTGTAAATAATTATAAATATTTCAAAACATAGATAGTCCTTCAAGGTTTGCATTTATCGGCAACAATTGAAGATCCCGCGCGATACTACAACTGCAGTTGCTCTTGTACGGAGTAGGTTCGTGAGTTTTTTATTTTTCCTTAACTTAAAAGCGCTCTTGTACCAATAGCGTCCGGGACAAGCATAAACACTTGCCCCCCTTCCTCCAACCAAGATTCGTCATTGTTCGTATCTAACCCGACAGCGTTTTTCTACGGACTCGTACTAACGGAATTTCGAGTTTTATAATTTTCATTATTTTCTGATTCTAATATAACAACATTACGTTTGTGTTACGTACGCGACGAAAAGAAAGCACAGTCCTAAAGCGCCTCGTTGCTATTGGATCGTAGCAGCACGGTGTTAGCGATTAAATAATGGTATGCACTGTCGCGAGTCGACTTTTCGAATACTACGTATCGTTCGAGCGTCTGTCGATCTGAACGAGAAACTGACTAGTTTGCAGATTTCTTTTTTTTACACCCTTTTCTCTCGTTGTCGCTTTTTGTTTCGCCTGCGTTGTTTGCGTCTCTCTCTGGGAAACGCGTTCGTGCATACATTATCATTATAATAATACGTACCCGAGCGAATATATTATAAAACGCGGTCCGTGAACGCACACGAATACGGTGTGCGCGTGTATAGCGATAAAGACTGTTTTATTCGCGATGTGTGTACGTGATATTATTTCCACTGGCAGAGCACAAACGGAGTGACGGTAGCGATTTTGCCCGGAGAAAAGGGAGAAAAATATGTTTGCTCCGTCAGCTTGTTTCGCGAACTGCACTTGCCCGGTTAACGCGTGTGGGGTGATCGGTACGTATCCGTAAAACGTGTGAATTGTAAAAATTATAAACGCGTGTACACGAGAGGGCGAGCAGCTTATCGGTGGTCGACAATTTAAGGTAGTGATTGAAATCAATTCTTATTACTATCGAACTATTCGAAACGATCGTTTGAGGTTGCATTGATGGACTAGTCGTCGTTTGCGCGTGCACAACAGAATGAAACGTCTCTTCGGCTTCACGACCAGACAAACGTGGCTAAGTTTGCAACGTGCTTTCGAAGTTGCTTTCGACTACAGATGATTATTCAAATACGTGGTGGAAATATTTTGAAATGCCATTTCGTCGCCTTCGAATGAATCATGTGTGAAACGGCGAAACTTTTTAATCCGATTAACTTAAACTAAACCGATTATTCGTTTATAGGCTGTTCGTATACACATGTGTGTTGTGTGTTAATACTTATGCGAATGTACAATTTTGCGAATCGGTTTGATTTCGCACGCGGTCCAATAATTTGCTCTCGCACACATTTCCTGAACATCAAATGTCGGTTGTGTATTGTATACATTAGCTATTATAACATTTAAATTTTTTTTCGTACTTTTCAATAATAATTCACTGAACGATTGCAACATTATTTTACAAACATACCACGATTATTCATTTGCAATGGTACTAATAGGGTGACAAATAATTGAATTGGACGAATAAAAGAAAAATCACATTTTTTTATTTTTTTATACAATAATATTAATATTAAATCTGCCAGTATGATATAACGATAAAAATAAAATACTTGGCGGGTGGTGTAAAATATAAACTGGTGGATAAGAGATTTAAATATTTTTGGAACACATTTTATGATCAAATTAAATTCAAAATACAAAAAATATGAAAATATTCAAAATTTCTTAAAAACGATTTTTAATAATATCCCTTAAAGCTTCTGGATGCGTGGGTAAAACGAATAATTATTTTTTTTTATTATAATAACAACGATTCGCCACAAATGTCATAATATTATATTCTGAGGATTCTTAAATTTTAAAAAAAAAATGTTATCGCTTTTTGTAGCTTCGGTTATTAATAATTTAACATTTTCTTTGAATTATACATTGATACAAATGTTGTTGTTTCTTTGATTTTATTTGATACAGTTAATTTTTTCCCAGAAATCATGTTATTTAAACTTGTACAAAAACATTTACCGCAAAAAAATATAAAGTAAGAATTATGATTTATACGAGTTTTGCTTTTATAAATGTTATGATTTTCGTTTGAATTCAGTATACATCTGCTCAAAAAAGTGTACAGCATTATTATTTTATATACATTTAAACATATTTATTTATCAATATTTATATTTTTCGAGACTATTTTACGTACACACATTATGTACCAGGTTATGACTTATGAACGAAACAAAATGCTGTCTTAAATACGGATTATGAGCATTCAAACGAATGATGATTAATAGTTGTCTACAACGAACGATAATTATTAATAGGAAACTTTACTGAATGTGCCGTTGAGTGGGTTTAGTTCTTCCCTATCATTTGTAACGTCTACCCGTGTTAACGAATGCTGGACGAGTGAACACTACGTCATGACAATATACACTCTGGTCATAAAATACTAACCACTCCAAGACGTAAATTCGACAAATAAACTTTTGCCGTTATGATTTCCCTCAAATACCTCGTCTACAGTAACTGTAAATGTGTTCAGCGACACATGAACTTAATCTTATTACTGACTAACATAGTACGTTGATGATCCTGCAGCAGGCCAAGGATAAAATATTAAAACTGTATTTGAATTTTAATAGTTATTAAGTATACTTTTATATTGATTATTCAGGACAGTAATATTTATTGAACCATCGTATAATATAACACTTAGATCAGTGTTTCTTAGACTACGGGCTGTGTGCCTCCAGAGTGCCGTTTGCATATAACAGGTGGGGAAGGGGGGAGGTTGTCTTGAAATATTAAAGCGCAACAGTATAGTTTTAGTGTATAATTAATAAAAAAAAATACCCTATTATCTTAACGGTCTTGATGGAAAACGTTTTCTACACTTTACACCTCAGGGCACCATTATAATTTTACATTAAATTAACGAGGCCACGTTACTAAAAAGCTTGAGAAGCTCCGACTTGTAACTCAAGTTGACGGTCACAATAGTTAACGAACCTTCGTTAAAAAAATGAAGAAAATGACATTGGTAAATCGTTATAATAATATTACCAACATTCTCGGTATCCATAATTTATATTTTTATTTATTTTTTTTTTTTGTGCTGTAATAAAAACGTCAAAGTTATTTGTTGGTTGAATGTATAATAATTGTGAACTTGATTATTCTATTAAATGGATTACGAATAAATTATTTTACAAAACTGTAAGACCAGATAATTGGGGGAGGGGAACGGAAAGCATTACGAGAATAACGCTGAAAAACTATCATTACTAAAACTTCCTCCTTCTCCTCTCCTCCCGTTAAATATTCCTGAGTACGCCTCTAATACTCATTAAGAAATTATTTATTTTTTTTTTGTGTAATAATATTTTATTTATTTATTTTCAACTAAAAATATATGTTTTCCTAAAATGAAAATGGAAAAAAAAATATGAATTATTAACGTATAGGTTCGATTTCACTCGAAATGTACAATACAGTTAGAGAAAAATCTCTATCGAACATACTTGAATTTTTTATACGCTACAATTTTTTGTTTATTTACAAAATCGATCGTTCGGAAACCACGATCAAGCGTCGAGGTAAACCTCACATACGTTTCATAGTTATCGTGTTGAACGTAATGTGCAAAAAACATGCGCAATTCTAAGAATATTCGAAAATGTCCAGCATACGACCGTTTTATGGAATCGTTTAACTTCGAGGATCGGCGAGACAAATTGAAGCCAACGTTCCGATGTTGACAGGTCTCGCGGTTTACGAACACGCGGTACGCTCCGTGTAGACGTAAGCCGCTACGTAAATCGAGTCGCTGGACACGGTGCGCCACAACCGCCATAATCGCCGACTTTGCGTCCGCTAATCCGTTGGTCGATATAATCTTCGAAATTTCCCGACATCTGACCCATTTATACACCTACTCTATCGATTATTGTTTATCCGACTAAAGTCGTGGCTACATACTTCATTGGCAAAAACAATGAGCGACGTGTGATCGAAAAGTACCGCGGAAACGCAACCGAACGAATACAGTAATTCAAATTTTACCCGAAAATTTGCTTTGATATTTGACAATCCGTACGCGTCGTTGTCCGATGTCGGTTCAACGGAAAGTTCGTGGCCGCCCAACCGTTTACAGCGGTAACAAACGAAAACGTCGTCGGCACCTCTTCCAGACAGCAACCTAACCTCTTCCGCACATTTGTGATTTATCATTACGAAACAAGCGAATAAAAGTTCTTCCGTTGAGAGATTTTCTCTGTTTCTTGTGAGCATACGTCTTCCCGTTATTATAACGAGTGCATAATTACTCCAACGTTTACGAACGTGACATTCAATTCAACAACCGTGTCTTATTTCAAACAGCAACAGACCAAGAAACAATACCGCAACAAACACGAATGTTCAAAAAGCGATTCAAATCAAAGGAAAATACACCGAAATACTCTATATTTCATAAAAGCTTATCTTATTTTACAATATCTATTCGTCTATTTTATAGTCTATTATTATATTTATAGTCTATTTATAGTCTATTCGTCTATTATATAAATAATGAACACGCTAATTGTGAAATCAAATTAAATAACATTTCCTTTAATTTCAAATTTCGCTAAATATGTTTTAGAAAATAGCCATAATATATATATATAGATATCGACACAGACTTAGAAATATTACATACCGAAAATTACATTTGTATTGATTCAGTTTTAGAAGAGTTACATGTACACAATGAAATAAAGTAAAATCATTTTTATAATATTTTAAATGTAGCAACCGATTTTAAAAATAATATTTTATATACGAGTAAATGCATTTTGGATAATAATAAATAAATAATATTTATAACCAAAGTAATACAATTTCTCAATGTATAACAACTGATTAGAACTCATTTTAAATAATCTATCCAATAAAAATAAAAATGTCTCTATTAAAAACAACCTATTTCTCTCGTTGTATTTATTCTATTTTTTTTATATACAGTTGTGATTTTATTGACTTTGTTGTATAAAACCTGATGAAAAACAAATTTTGCCATTTGAAAAAATGATCAGCTTTAAAAAAAGAGAAAAATAATCAGAATAGGCCAAAAAAAATGTTTTTTATAAATATCACTACGATCTCGATGATTTCAAACCACAAATAAATATTTTCTACACCGTGTACGCATGGTGAACATTGATATTTAATGGTAAAAAGGTATCACCATCCAGTTTAATGAACTTTATTTTCTGTGTTATTTCAATCTGGCACCGTCGTGTACCGATTGCAAGCTGTCGTGATTCGTTTATGCAAAATATTTCAACAGATGTATTGTTGCGCTCGAGGATGTTGTTTTTCCAACGTTTTGAAACAACAAATGCAAAATTTGCATAGAAACGATTTTTTAAATAGAATAATAGCTCTATTTAGCCATACTACTATTAATCATACTACTATTAATTTCGTGAAAATTCGAATCTATCTGGGGAAAGTGAAACACATACCGGACCAATATTAAATCCAAGTGAATTCAGATGCACGATAATTACCTAAACGCGTAGGACACCGGAAGCGTTTAAAATGTTATTGCATTTGAGCAGTCACGAAATTTCGGTTATTGAGGTTATCATTATTTAGTTTGTTGTGCAATAAAAGTGGTGAAAAATATAAATATTACATTTCCCAAAGGGATAATTGTTTTTTACATAGATTTCTTTCTAGTAAATATTTTTTTCGACCAAAAGTTAATTTTATGTGAAAACACGATACGAAGAAATCGGTTAAATACAATTTAAATGTACTCTCTAAACCCTTTGCGTTAGTCACTGCCGACGTGTTATACTACCACAATTATTTTATTGTTCTATGGTCTGATGATATCATACAGTGGCGTACGCAGAATTTTACAATGGGGGGGGCTTGAAAATAAATAATCACTCAATTGTAACAGGCGCATTGGCTTATAAAATAAAATAGTTGCTTTTATATTTCTTATTTAAATTAAACATTAAATAAGTAAACAAAAAAATATATGAAAAAAAAAATAACAAAAATAATGGGCAATAAAATACATTTTTATTTAGTCCAGTCTAATAATTGTAGTCACTGAGGTGATATTTTTGAAAATTGTTGTAAAACTTCCAATTCGGTCAGATTTTCTTCTTTATTGATATTTGCTAAATCTAACCCATTAAGACGTTCCTCCGTCATGATTGATCTTTGGAATGTAGGCTAGATTAACGATGTTTAGATTATAAATTTAGTTGTAATTATAGATTATAGGTACCCATCTATGGACTGTGGTCGTTATCACAGACTAAAATATGGTTAATATTTATTAATATCTTAGTCTGTGGTTCTAATAAATTGGTAAATACACGCTTTGAGATACTAAATTAAATCATTGGTAAATTAAAAAACAAAAATAATAATACGAGCAATGGGAGAGGGCTCAGCCCGTTATCCCCCCTCTGCATATGCCACTGATATCATAGATCGTTTAGCAGCGCTTATGCGGAGGGTAGGTGTAATTGTTTAGGTACACTTATCGTTAGTTATGGTTACATTATGCGTTGTTAAATGATTCTGGTTTTTCGGAAAAAATATTTGTATTAATAGTAAACTACGAGTATGTTATCACAGTCAACACATGTATTCGTTTAGTGGTCCATCAATAAGAACAGCACTTTAAGCCAGAGGTTCCCAAATTTTTTTTTCCGCAGTGCCTTTTCTTGGACTAAATTTAGCCACGGTGCCCTGCTGTGAATAACATGAAAGACAGGATAAAAAAAAATACTCATTTATAGCTAATTTTATTAATTTTATTAAAATTTAAAATAATCATAAATGAATGCATTTACAAACTAAAAAATGTATTGTTATCATTCTTATAATTATTACATACAAATATTATAAGGTTAAAATGGAAATGTTCAAATATACAATAAAAAATATTTCATTATTTGCTATAAAGATTTTACAAAAACAATAAGAAAAAAAAAATTCTAAACATTTTAAACTGTTATGAACCGTAGACCATGGTACCCTTAGGGCACCACAGTCACCGCGGTGCACAGTTTGGGAACCACTGCTTTAAACGGATTCCAGGCGTCCAAGTACAGTGCGCTGCGGTAGTAAATTTTTGTCTGCTCATCGATGTGACCCACGTCGTAAATTATGCAAGAATATATCACGTCGAGTGATCGCTATAACGACGCGTCGTCTGCATCAATCCCCCCCCCCCCACAAAAAAACTATCGAGTATACGTGTGCAAAAAATCCGTTCGGAAAAAAACTTTTCGTGTCGGATAATAGAGTCAGGCATTTCGCTGCTGAGTGTTTAGCAATCTCCTCCAGATCCTGAAAGCGTTAAGAAATTTAAAACTGATCTAAAAATAACATTCCCGAGAGGACAGATCCTAGGACGGTCGGTGGACAATCGCCACGATGAAAAATCTTATCTCTTCGGTAGGACGAAAGATTTGCGACACGAGTCCTGCAGACCCAACCGCTGCTATCGAGTGTTTCGACGACACTACCATCAACAATGATGTCGACTGTACTCTAGTGGTTCCAGTGCCATACTACAGGGACCGCCTTCAAGAAGAGTTGTTTGAAAAACGGTGTGATGGCCCGATTATCGTTTGTCGAGCTCGTTAAGTAAACCGGACCTTAAGCAATCATAAGGACCTAACACAATTATTACAATATACAATATACATGGTATATTTTATTCATACTCGTATATATTATATTACACGATTCAAACAATTAATATTGACAAAACGTTTAAATTACTATAAAACACATTGAACGGAATTTCAACCATGATGTCTAGACTTATAAAACACCCATTGACCAATAAATAAGAAGATGGTATGTAAACAAATTTTTAGATATTTAGCATGCACATCTATATGTATAAATATTTTTGTTTTTCAATAACGGTAAAAATATTTTTTTCCCCAATAAAAATATTTTCATTTTATTTTCGTTTTATTTTCATTTTCGAAAACAAAAACGTTTGAATATAAGTTATACGTTTTCGTTGCGGTGTCATTCAATAAAACGTTTGAATCGTCTAACCGATAAGACACGTATAAACCTGATGTTAGGTTTATTAAAACAGAAAAACGTCGGGGTGGGAAAAAAATGGGAAAATGAAAAAAAATAAATGATGAAAATGAAAAACCAATGGCTTCAACCAAAATGCCTAGCGGTGTATTTTATATATGAAAATGTGAAGGATTCTCGAAACTCTACCACTTCACTACCGGAGCATATATTTTCATCGACTATTGTTCCAGCCATGCTCGTTTAGCCAACAAAGAACCAAACATCTCTCTTCGGGGCACCATCATCATCATCATTATTATTATTATTATTACATATATATATATATATATATATATATATATATATATTATGTACCATCAATGTAATTGTTCCTTCTTTTTAATATTTTTATCTTGATATAAACACGTATAATTTACGTATATTATTAAACGTATACACGTGTTTATGTGCACACAATATTATATCCGACAAATAAACAATGATTTTCAACCACGATTCTCTAAACTGTATAATATCCGTACAAAGGAACTGAGATTCAAAGTGAAATTATTTTTTTTTTTAACGCAATATATGTATACATATAAAATTTGTATACATATATATAACGGTGCGCATATTCATAATGAGTTTCATGCGCGTGCAAAATTATAGTTTTTAAAAATATTCATAATTATTCAGTAAAATGATGCGCTTTCGATATTGTTGAACGTAAGACGTGCTGCAGTGGAAACACTTCAGAACTTGTATTATGCACGAAAAAAAAAATGATAATAATAATTTATACCGATATGGCATATTGTATTCAGCTGCAGATGTCGTTCCGGTCGGGCGAGAGAAAATAAATTCAAAGATGGAAAGTTCAAAACCGTTGTAAAATTAAAAACCAATGGCTCGCAATAACATCGGAAAAACACGTGCAGATTACGATTTCTTAAGATTACTCGTATTCAAACGAAGTTGACATGATCCGCAGTGATCGCGGGTACAAAGCACAAGTGTTATAGCGGACACTGTTATCTCATCAGTTGTGCACTGTACATAGCGACTCAACGGACTCTCCTACAGTGATGTAGTCCTAAAAAACTCAAAAAATACATGCACAATATTGTGAACGTTATCAACTGATTTAAAAATAGATCTGTGTACAGACTTTCTCTGTACAAGTCACGATTAAAGTGAGTACTGTCTATAGCCCTGGTACAAGTAAACCACGGAATTTTAAAATACTTTTTTCGTCAGTAAATTAAACAAATTACGCTTATCTTTTTTTACTCATTGGATATCAAAATTCAATTTATATATTACTCAATATAAATATTATTTACTAAGTAACGTTAATAGGTCTAGTTCATGGTCCGCATAATTATAAATTTAGGAGGTAGTTACATGCCATATACCCCCGTGTACTCTCCACAACATCACTACCCTTCTATATCCCTTGTCTGAACGCCGGAAAAATGGTACGGAGGACTGATCGTGATGGAAAGAATAGGCTGCCTACAGGTTGGTCTAACGTGATATCACGATGGAATCGTCTCCGATAGATATTTATTAATAGAGATTAATATAAGATATTAATTGTACTTTAAATATTTTGAACGTAGGAAGGGATAAGAGGAAGACTTAAAAAGAGATTGTTGGATACGATTTAGAAAGATATGAGGGCTGTTGGTGCGTGCATAGGGGATGTAGAAAATGTAGACGAATGGAGGTTTAGGATAAAAGTGACTGAACTCAATAGTTGGGAAAAAGGCGAAAAAGAAGAAGAAGAGATGTTTTGATAACATTTGGTAAGGAAACTATTGCTTGTACACATAAAGAAACATTTGCACGTATGACATTCACAGTTTATTTAATTAGTTTCTTCAAAACTAAAAACATTTAAAATTAAACAATATTTTTTATTCACAAAACCATCAGTTATTCATAATTTTTATTATTTTTGTTATTTATTTTTTATTCATAATTTTGATATGTTTTTGCCCAAATCTGGCATCCAAATATTTTACCATTTTTAGTCTTATTGTCGGTATTCTTTTTTTTTTTTATTATTAACCTGTTTAAAATTCTCTTGTACGACGAAGGAGAAATCTTTTTTAACCAAATATTCAAAACATGTTGTTTTATTTTTATTCAAAGTTTCAACTTATGATTGGGTGGACCCATTGTTTATAAATAAACATTTTCAGTTGAACATTGTTATAAAAACAGTGAATTCCGTAAAAATCGTAAAACAATTTATTCAAATGTTTATAAAATAAAATGCTGACTAACAACTTTTAAAATGTTTTCAGTATAGTTTAGTATACGAGAAGGTGGTATTACATTTTAAAAATAAAAATGTTATTACATCAAAACTTTCAAAAAATGAGGTATTTCAAAATTCTACAGTAAACCAAAAGCGCTTACATTTTTTTTAATATATTGCCAAATATGAAAAGAAATGTCTTTAATATAGAGTAAAAGTTTCAAGTTTTCAACTACAATATTTTTGGTATATTAACTGAATAACTTAATTCTAAAAAGTAAAAGTCTCATTCACAGCGCATTTTTACCGTTTATACTCAGTTACTCAGTTTTTTGGCAGTTTTTCCTCACGCCTGGAAAAACTTTTGAAATATTTAAAAAATAAACCCTCTAAAGTACTACTGAAAATCGATTTCGAAATTAAACAGTAGCTTTATGAAACTTTCCACAGTCGTTATACGTATATACTATAAGGTTAATACTATTAAGACCAATTATGTAATGTAACACTAAAATACAATAGATTATACAATTGAATCCGCATCTCTATTAGTTATTTTTTTTTTTTACAATAACTCAAAGGAAGATTTTGGCCCCTTAATAATGATTCATTTTCCCTATAATTCGAATTTCGCGAACTCAAGTTTCTCGATAAGTCAAAATCATTTGAGTTGAATTATGGCTTATAATACGAATTATTCAACATGCATATAAATTATTGAAATACTCGTAATATAAATGTATGTACAAATATTGTACGATATTTGAATATGAGAAGAAAATTTCATTTGTGATTTTATTTTTCCATGTTAATCGCAATTTTATTAATTTTAAATACACCTGATGATGAGCTTTTAATCAAAACCAGACGTACTTTACAATTATAATAATATTCCTGACCAAACTTTTATTTATTTCTGTAAAACCAATTGTTTATTAATTTATATATTAATTTAAAAGTATTAACCATTTAATAATTTTTAATTTTATTTAATTTTTATTATTTTATTAATAAAAAAATTATCAAATACATGTAAATTTTTCCAAAAATAGTATTGTTTATTAATTGTTTATTAATTATTTTCTTTATTATTAACTTATATATTTTACTATAGAATACTTTTTTGAAAATTATAATACATAATAACATATATTATATATGGAAAAGGTAAATAAATAAAATTATAAAATTTTTGAGTTATGTTATACATATTATAAAATATTTTCGATAAATCGATTTTTTTTTTCTTGCTTCAGACCAATTTAAGTTATTAAGGTTCCGTTGTTTGTATGAAATATTAAATTGCTAAATAAAACAAATTATTATTATTGCTATGTATACTTGTGACGTAATAAATGTTTATAAATGAGTTTTATTCGTCGGGAAAAACCACTTTATCATTACTTTTCTTGACCATTGAACGAGCTAATAACACGAGGTAAGAAATATAACTATTTAAGGGAACTAGATATGATATATGATACATGATATATATATATATATATATATCCGTACGTATATTCAGTATACACTTCGCACATTGATTTGTTTTTTTTTTTGAACGACGACAACATCGAGACGGTACGGAACAGACATCTTCAGAAAACGAAATTATAAATCGTATTTTCTACGAACCCGTAGTTGTTATTTTCCAGTGAAATAAAATACAATTACGGAGTCCAAAATAATGCACCGTCAATATTTCATTATATCAATTTATCGTGGTCGTAGAAGTTGTTCTGGCACTCCATCAACATTAGAACGGTTATCGGTGTGATATCAAACGGTAAGAATCTACACCGGTAAACATGACGTGCAGGTGCAACGTTTTGCGATTCCAAAACAGTTTCGCGCTTTTGGAAGAATAATGCGAAAAACGCTGTGCAATTATAACGGTTTACTGTGAACGCCAAGAAGTACGAGAGATACAATTGTAAATATTTTATCAGTAGTGTCCACGCACAGGACGAATCACCTACATGTACGATAGAGTGGATCGTGATGATACACTTCGAAACGGCAGAATGAATCAAAAACATTTCAATCGTGTCGAATAACGTCTTCGGCAGAACTCGCAACGTTTTACGCCATATCACCGTTTATGGATCAGACGGAAGTCTCAGATTTATTATTACGAACTACAGTAATCGCGTGCTCGCTGTGGAAACGGGCCTGGACCACGATAACTTGATAACCGCCGTGATAAAGTGGAAAGGGATCGGGTGATTTTTTTAAGGGCACGCGTTTACGATGAAAAATGTATTTCGACCTACGATATTAAACGATGATAAAACTAAATGCATCATCTCCGACATGGACGGTTTCTTATTTCGTTAATAGTTTTTTCTTTTTAAAAAAAAAAAAAAAATCCGAGGAGAAAGTATTCGGAACGATTACAACGGTGCAGACGGGTTTATCAGTAACTTTTGTTGTCATTTCAAACTCATGGTTGGTTTTGCACTAGAAAATGCGCTTTCCACTCTTCCCTGATTCCAGTTAATCTTTTCAGTTCAGTATAGTTCGACGGTGTAGCATTAGAGATTATTTGTTTGACAAATCAAGTTCTTGGACATCTCTTCAGTTCATCCTAATATTATATCAGTGACTCTTAAAAGTTCACGTATACTCGTCGAAATCCGTCACTCGCTCTTTGGGTCAAAGGAAGGGAAGTACAATCGGTGCGACTTGGACATAAATTCAAAATTGTTAAAAAATGCATATAATTTTTCGTTTCATTTGGCCGTGGCCCATGACAGAATAGCAGATAAGACTTTAAATACATTCATACATGAAGAAGACCTAGTGTCCCTAATGATGGAGCGAATAATTATTTTTTCTTATACAGTCCCTAACTTGAATCGTGTACATAATATATGTATAGCGTACATACATTACACATGTATATATTCTAGAGATAGATGGTTAAAAATTGTATTGATTTTATGTTACATTTTATTTTTAATTCGACGTGTTCGAAAAAATCTATACAAAAACATTTCCTCGAAAAGGGGTGGCAAACATATGGCCTGTCGGACGGTTTTCATTCCAATTTAACGTAAAAGGGCTAAAAAACATAAAAAATAACTGCACCAGGCCCCGCGAATCGTTCCGCCAGCATCGCCCACTGCTCGCGGTCAAGTGGTCCAAATCCGATCCCCCGTTCGTCCGCTATTTTTTTTTCATGCGCGACGAGCCCATAATGATGTAACCAGGAACGAAACTAGCGGGAAGAATACGGGGTTTCATCCCCGCTCTTAAAATCATAAAGGGTGTAATTTCCGTAATAAATAATAATCTACTGTTGACTGCTAGTTTGATATTATTAACTTTGTTACTGAATTATGTGTTTAAAACTCTATAAGTTTGATTGTATGCTAATTATAAGAAAAAAATCGTAAGCAAGAGTATTTTATTCTTGGTCTATGATAGGGCGTAATTTTAACATTTTCCCCGGGCATAAAAATTCCTAGTTCCGGCTCTGGATGTAACGTTCCGGCCCGTAATTTTAATCGATCGCTGAAGCCGCGCACGACACATCACGTCAAACAACTCGACACGTATCGGCGTTCGTTAATCGAGTTTCAAACACGCGCACCCCTACGTGCAGCATTTATGCAAATATGGACTGTACGTCGCATACGCGTGTGCACGATCGTACATGCGCCATTCATCCCGCTCGGCAGTCCGTATAGATAGTTAAAACATATATAATACGGATTTTTTTTTTTTTATTTACTCATCTATAATTCAATAATCGTCACTTATTGATATATATATATATATATGCTTTATGATTATAAAATAAAATTTAACTGACAAATAATAAAAAAATAAAATCCGTAAATCATATTCAAATATAATACAATTAAATTCATCAGTAACACTATAACTGGATTGAATTTTAACTTTTTTAAAATTAACATCGTCATTATCACTCAATTGGAAATTTTCATTTATTTGACTTTAAATTGTACTGCTCTCGATTATAGTGTCATTCTGGTTTTTTTTCAAAAATAATTACTAGAATATTTTTAATGTTCATATCGGTGTTCATTAGTAATTTTAAGCTTTCGTTTTTCAGCATCACTTCTAAATATTTGATATTATCACATAATAGACCACTCGTTATAATATTATTGCATTAGTCGCACTCGATGTCAACAACAAACACACACTAAAAACTTGTGATGGTATGAAACAGCAATAGCAGTGATTTTTTTCACAGCGATTTCAAAGTAACAGTCACAAATTGTTACCCAGATACTGAGATACCACTGACTGATTTTTTTTTGTGAATCATGTATGGGACTGATCATAGGCGTGTCCAAACCTATTTAGCGGATCGTTCACAAGATAAATATACAGATGTGATACTGAGTTACCTAAAGTGAATTATTTACTATAAATTCACAAAATTAGTTTTGCATAAAAGTTGCTTAATAAACTCTATACGTATTGTACGTGTTTCCGAATAAATATTCGTGATGTTAGCGCACACAAACGTGCATTAGTCATATGTGCACGTACGAAATCCTAGTAAACGTCCTCGTCGATACCGTTTTTCGTTTTAAAATACGTAAATAGTATTATGTATTAAGTGCTTACCATTCTCACACCCTCCGTGATGTACGGAAACAAGGAAGCCACGCACGTTTCAACCCGTTCTTTCCATTTTTTACCCTACTGCTTTCCCCGTCACCATCATTGTAATATTAATATTTTACCTCAACCGAGCGAATAATACGTTTTATTACGTTTTATCCGTACACGTTATTATTTCGTGGTATTCGGAAATTCTCCACGGTCGGTCTCAGTGCTACTGTTCGTATTGTAATTCAGTACAATAACGAAATGATCGAGAAACAGCACGAAAATGCTAAATATTCAGTTGCGCGTACACCACCAGCTCGGACGGAGAAAACCGAGACAACATTATTGCTAATAATTTATTACAGATTTGAACGACAACCATATACGGCGGAGAGGCCTCAGTTGCAGAGAATTTAAAAAAAAAATTATATTCGTGACATTATGCGTAAGCCGTTCTACTCAGCCGCGATGGTATGGATTCTTTATCATTATATTTACTGTAAAACTCCAACAACGCCGTCAGACGAGTTTTTATTTATTACACTTAAAATTTAGCACAAAACAGTGTAAACATAGTTATATATATATATATATTTTTATGTTACGTGGTCTTCTTATTATTTTTAATTGAATACGAATTAATCAACCACAAAACTTTTTTAAGTTTACTTACGGAACTTTCGAAAACTTTTCGTTTCTTTTTAGAGCTTTAAGATAAACCTCGCTTCGCTAATATACGTATAAATATATATATATATTTAATGTAAGCATATATTTTTATGGAAACTAGTAGTATTTAATGGAACACCTGTTTTAGTTTCAAACGGTTCTTATTCCTTTATAATGAAAAAATAAAGTTTTATTTGTTTTGTTTTTGTATAAAACTCATACACAATGGATTTAGAATCTCCAGTACTTGTTTAAAAAAATACATTTATTAAAAATAAAAATAAAGTTACAACACTATGAAATTTCCTCAATTTTGGATAATTATTTCGGTAGGCGAAATTTCCAAGCCGGATGGTACAAAAACCTCGTTGTTATAATTTTAGATATTTATTTTTTATTTTTCTACTTTTAAATTACTTTTAAATATATCGTTTTGTTTTTTATTAAATTTATCATTCATCAATATTTGTTCTTGTCAATATAACGCTCGACCAAAAATTCCTTACAATACACTTGAGTGCATTAAAACCAAAATTAATTTCAACAATTTTAAAGTAATATTACTTAATCTACTCCAAAAATAACGTATAATTGTGATATATCAAAGAAACCATAAAATAATAAAATTTCCCTTAACATATTTTTATAACGTTTAACATATTTTGTCAGCAGGATACGCATTTAAAAACACTATGTTATATAAAATTACCATGCAGTTGGCATGTTACGTATGTGTTTTAACCACGGTCTCTGTTGAACCAAATCGATATCGGTTTTATTTAACTATCGGTTCATGGTTTTTGCCTGAAAACTTGATTTTTTAATATTTTCAGCACCGGTAAAAAGTGATATCTGTCCATTTCTACTGACAAACCTAATACACTTTCCGAATAGCAATATCTGGAGGGACAAATTTTTCGAAACAAGTGAAGCAACAACAATTAACAAAACGCTACAAAACCAGTTATAATACCGTCGTAACGGCGGTACCTATAGAAAAATCGTCTGTATTCGGGTCGGGAACTATTGACCTTTCCTCACGGTTAAGCTTTTTACTGTCGTCGACTGTCGGATTCAGGAAAGCACAATAAATCAGTATATATTGTCTTGCACGTACAGTGATATTAATCTTAAGCAATAAATTACGGTACGTTCGGTGGGTCGGAAAATTGCCGAAAAACTACATTATCAATACACCGCAACAATAATATTATTACGTCATGTTACGTTATGACGAAGAGATTTCGCAATACGCTTCGTCGTTACCGTCCACCAGAATAACTAGCGGTACCCGTTTTACTTACCGGAGGAACGCAGATTACTCGACAACGCGTTTTTGGAAAACAATTGTACCGTAACACGACGTTACCAGACGATTTGCATAAGATAAGTTTTCTAAAAGTGCACCAAAAATATTTTAAACACCATTGCAATGATATGACGACAACAAATGTCGATTCGATCTAGTCGATAACAACAAGTAGACATTGTTTATCCAAAGTACAGTATATCCTCGTTTAACGTCGCGTCACTTAGCGTTGTTGCATCGTAAAAGTTTAATCCCTTGTGTTTCATTTAATACTGTTTTAACGATGTCAGTATAACGTTGTTCGTACGAATTTTGAACATCATGTATTTATCAAATTTTTGTCATATTTATACATATTTTGTGTGCAAGTAATTAAATTTCGTACACTTCCCGAGCTAGAATAAAAATATATTGACAAAATGATTTATTCTTACGAGGAAGAATTTATTAATGAAGTTTTACTAGAATTAAATCAAAATCAACATAACGACAAAGTTCAATAGGAAGAAAATGAAAAACGAAATAAAAAATTACTTTCGGTGAAAGTAACATCTATATAGTTTTTCAGTTAATAATATTTATGTTTATCTAATAATAAGTTTTCTTTCATTTTGGTATGATATGTAATTTAATACAGACAATTAATGATTTGCATACGATTAGGTTTCTAAAAGTGTATCGAAATTATTTAAACGCATTGCAATGATATTACGACACAAAATTTTAATTTGATCTCGTCGATAACAATGTAAGTATATTACTAACTTTGGATAGTTTTACACGAACATTACGTGGTAAGACCAATCGGTGAATTGCAACCGGCACACATATATTGATTTGACTATGTTTATTTTTTTTCTCCTTCTGCTATTACCGATTGCCTGGACCGTGGACTTAGATATACACGAAACATTGAATATTGCACATTTGATCTCCTCCGGAGGAAACACTCAGAAAAATAGAATCAAATTGTTGAAATGGAACTGTCAATAAATACAGACAGGACTATACTATACTTTATGTCGGTACGGTACCTCGTCGAAAATTTAATTACGATTAGTCAACCGTAATGGTTATCATCAACATTCGAAAACACTATTATTAATTGACGTGGAGGAAACGGAAACGATCGCGGAATCGAAAAATGAAAACGCCAAGATTTTCGTAGGACGGTTTCCTTGAACCGTGAAACATACAGTTATTGAGACTTCGAACACAGCTAATCGCTGTTTACGGTGTTGCGATAGGTGGGAGGTACTACGGATGAAGAAAAAACTAATAAAGTACAAGTTTGAGTAGTGCCATTTGAGCTTTGAACTGGGGGAACTAAGAAGGAAGAAGGTCAGGTCAGAAGTTCATTTCGGATGGCTAAGCTGTACCCGCGTCGCAAGTAGTCGTATCGCGAAATGAACGAACGATGGAGTAGCGAATGTAATAAAATTTAATAATTGGAGCTCATGTAATAACATGAAATCACTGGATTTGTTCCTATTTAGTTACCAGGTTTTAAACAACTTTGAGTGTTTTTTTTTTTTCGTTTAACCGATTTAAACATAATAAACCCATCACAGACAGATGCAATAGCGATTTTATTTTATTTTTTTTTTTATTTTTACTCGAACATAGTTGAAAAAGTTTAATTCGAAGTACTTACGAAATTTACATCGGTGCATTCAGATCGCTATTGCAAAAAACACGAGGTGTTCAATTGAACTCTAATGTATTTGGATTTCTCGCTTTAACTAATGCTTTTGTTGGTCTTATTAATCCCGTTATTTATATGCTGATAAGGTTAAATCTTTTTAAGTATCACGTATTATTTCTATTTCGTTTTTATGTTTCCCGATTTTGTATCACACAATTTATAATATAGTTTTTCTACTCTATTTGTATATTCATTTACGCTTTCAATTTTTTTTATTCTAACTGAATTTAATTCTACCTGTAGGGATGGTTGTGCATGTTCCAATTCGAATGATTCTGTTAAATATTTTTTTATTATACCCATTTGATTGTATTTCTACATTTTATCAATGCTTTTCCCCGTAATCTAGTCGTAATGTATTTTATTAATAATGGTAATTGTTTTCTGATATTGCGCTTATTGCTAAATCACATGCACTTATAAATACATAAATATCGTCTTCTCCCGTACATTTAGGTATTAATTTAATTGCTTCATCTAGTGAGATTGTTAATTCTTTTAAGTCCACCATTTTTTCTCTAAATTTTCTTTCAAATTTTAATTCTTTATGATCTGTAATAATAAAATAAAATCAATTTTTGAAAATTATAAGCCCGGAGAAAATTTAGTAGAAGGTGGAAACTGTGGCATTTACACCGTATGTAATGCTCTTAATGATAACAAATTAAACAAAATTACTTCTATTGCCGATATATTACAAATATTAAATATTACACAGCTGTCCAATTATTGGATGTCTGATCTCGACGAATTAACCACAATTGCTAATTATCATAATCACGACACTTATATTTACGATGAAACTATTAAAACAGCAATCACCTATCAAAAGAAAAATTATAATAATAGGCCCATAATAATTTTATATAATAATATATATAATAATAAAAACATGTATTGGATCCCCGGAACAAGAACATATAAACCATCAAACAAAATACCGTCCAATTATATTATTGTTAATGATTTACCGCCTTAAATCATACCACTCAAGAGAAAATATTGACAATTAACCAACACTAACTAACACAAAATAATAATCATTAATAAATATATTAAATAAGTATTTATATTAATTAAGTTCATAAATCACTTATATATATATAAAGGGGATAAATAAATAAATAAATAGATAAGGAAAATAAATCATATGTGAAATATCAGATTAATAATAATTGACAAAAAAAAAAAAAAAAAAAAAAAAAAAAAAAAAAAAAAAAAAAACAAATAATAATAATAGAATAACAATTTTATAAAATAATATAAAATTATACATATTAGGAACTACTATATATTAGTATTAAAATTACTTATATTACCTATATTATATTATGTATGTTTTGAGCAACCATTGTATCATACTTTATATATTTATAAGTTGTAAGACAAAAACAATGTATTCAACAATCAACAAAATCACAAAGATCTTCACACTTCCACTCAACATCTTGCAACTATACATGGCATATGGATGTATTGTATATGACTGTAAAACCCAAAATTCAATAGCCTATATGTAAAACCGTGCAAACCACCATCAGAAATCAACAAACATCTAATAAAAAAAAAAAATCAACTCCTATAGTAAAAAGATACTTATCTTAATTTATTATAAACCATGCTCAATAATAATAAACTATTTAATAAGTAAAAGTTCACTTTTAGAAGACGCTAAAATGGTTGATAATAAATTCTTAACAGAAATAATTGAATTAGGCAGTTGGTGCTCTGAACTACACCAAAAACTAACATACCACCTAATATATGGAACCAACCGGTTCAGTTTTAGAATTATCGAACCAATATGGTGTAGATATTTATTAAAGATAAGTAGTATGGGACGCAAGACAAGAAGAACAAAAACAACAAAATCAACAACGATGGATTTTAAATCAAAAGCACGGTTCTTAAGGCATAGTCAGTAAATAAATCATAAAACAAAAAAAAAACAACTTTAACAACTTTAATTTCTAACAACTTTTTATTTTATTTCAATTCTTTTTTCAATGGAGTAGCTACTTCCAAGGGAGATTTGTCTTTCTCACAATATATATTCATATAATTCAATATTTTCAATAAATCTCTACGAGTGTGAAGTTAGCCCCCCACTATAAAAAAAACTTTCCAAAATAATTGTAACCTTATTTTCTTAATTTGTAACTATTTGTAACCAAGTTTTTAGAATTTGTAACCTCATTAATTTTAAGCACCGATGGATTTCCCAAAGAAGATAACTGAATAAAAAAATTAAGTTTTTAATTTATAATATTACCCAGTTCAATTTCTCAAAATACATTTTATCATTAGCATAAAATTTATCTACTGGAAATATTTTATAATTACTTGATTTTAATTTATTTATTAATATTCTATTTGGATTATTACAATGCAGACATAAAAAATGTAATCAGTAAGGTGCCGCGATTTTTAATTGGTAGGGTTAATTGGAGGCCAAGTCAGGATATTCAAAAATTACTTTTTAGCACAACCTACTTCCCTGAATAAATATCTAGGAACAATGTATATTATCTAGGTAGGTACTACATTTATTGAATAACAAAACGAACGAATAGTTATTTTATTATAAATAGCAAACTGAAGAATTTTTGTTCATTGTGTTTATACTACTCTCCATTATTATAATAATTTTATACCATTATATTTAATAGCAATAAATATTGCTCACTCAATAAATATTTAAAAAAAAAAGTTGTACTTATATATCAACTGCGTAAAGATCAATTTACAGATTCATTTTATTTTGTATTATAGCAAGAATTAATTCATATTATGGTATTTTAAAATGTAATGCATGTTGTGAGTTGAACTAGTGTTATATACAATGCACATATTTTATAGTTTATTAGTATAAAATATAATTATAATAATATATAATATTCATTGTGACTATAATACGTGACAACAATAGGTGAATTCTGAGTATACTATGTACTGTTATTCACTTGGGCTTTTTGGTTTCTTGGTTTTGTCTTGTGTATCTACTGGATTAGTATAATACTATCCACACAGTGTTTCTAAATTTAAACATACAGATAATATTATTTTATATTAAAAGATTTATTTTATATTTTATATCGTTCAAAAAATTTCTCTTATTGTAAGTCATTCAGTGGTCTGTGTTTCTACTGGTATAGTTGTGTGAAAGGTAGTACTCAAAAACAATATTTTTTATTTAATTATTGCCAACAATGTAAGTTTTTCAAATATTTAAAACATATTTTTAATTGTATTTTGTAAGACATCTTTGCTATGCGATTTTATGTGTATGAGTACATTAAATTTGGGCTTCACTGCATATCCCAGGTAACCCCCC
>NW_020272924.1:229021-230578 GCF_003268045.1 Sipha flava
CCCCCCACTATAAAAAAAACTTTCCAAAATAATTGTAACCTTATTTTCTTAATTTGTAACTATTTGTAACCAAGTTTTTAGAATTTGTAACCTCATTAATTTTAAGCACCGATGGATTTCCCAAAGAAGATAACTGAATAAAAAAATTAAGTTTTTAATTTATAATATTACCCAGTTCAATTTCTCAAAATACATTTTATCATTAGCATAAAATTTATCTACTGGAAATATTTTATAATTACTTGATTTTAATTTATTTATTAATATTCTATTTGGATTATTACAATGCAGACATAAAAAATGTAATCAGTAAGGTGCCGCGATTTTTAATTGGTAGGGCTAATTGGAGGCCAAGTCAGGATATTCAAAAATTACTTTTTAGCACAACCTACTTCCCTGAATAAATATCTAGAAACAATGTATATTATCTAGGTAGGTACTACATTTATTGAATAACAAAACGAACGAATAGTTATTTTATTATAAATAGCAAACTGAAGAATTTTTGTTCATTGTGTTTATACTACTCTCCATTATTATAATAATTTTATACCATTATATTTAATAGCAATAAATATTGCTCACTCAATAAATATTTAAAAAAAAAAAGTTGTACTTATATATCAACTGCGTAAAGATCAATTTACAGATTCATTTTATTTTGTATTATAGCAAGAATTAATTCATATTATGGTATTTTAAAATGTAATGCATGTTGTGAGTTGAACTAGTGTTATATACAATGCACATATTTTATAGTTTATTTGTATAAAATATAATTATAGTAATATATAATATTCATTGTGACTATAATACGTGACAACAATAGGTGAATTCTGAGTATACTATGTACTGTTATTCACTTGGGCTTTTTGGTTTCTTGGTTTTGTCTTGTGTATCTACTGGATTAGTATAATACTATCCACACAGTGTTTCTAAATTTAAACATACAGATAATATTATTTTATATTAAAAGATTTATTTTATATTTTATATCGTTCAAAAAATTTCTCTTATTGTAAGTCATTCAGTGGTCTGTGTTTCTACTGGTATAGTTGTGTGAAAGGTAGTACTCAAAAACAATATTTTTTATTTAATTATTGCCAACAATGTAAGTTTTTCAAATATTTAAAACATATTTTTAATTGTATTTTGTAAGACATCTTTGCTATGCGATTTTATGTGTATGAGTACATTAAATTTGGGCTTCACTGCATATCCCAGGTAACCCCCCTCGCAGGCTCAAACGTAATTGGAATCGAGATCTCCTTAAGTGATCCAAATCTAGCTATAAGTTCATAGGTGTTACCAATGGGTGACTTCCTTAAAAGTTGTTGTTTTTTTTTTATTTTTTAAAAAAAAATATGTATATATTTTATATCTAAATTACTAAATGTGCTTGTTTGTACAGATTGTTTTTGAAAATAAAATAATAATAATAAAAAAAAAGTACATTAAATTAAATGATATTTTACTAATATTTTAAAATAAGAAAACTTTTACATTAACATGTTTTACATTAAATCTTAACAAAAATAATTCTCAGTCTTTCAAAAT
>NW_020272924.1:230678-285136 GCF_003268045.1 Sipha flava
TGAGTACATTAAATTTGGGCTTCACTGCATATCCCAGGTAACCCCCCTCGCAGGCTCAAACGTAATTGGAATCGAGATCTCCTTAAGTGATCCAAATCTAGCTATAAGTTCATAGGTGTTACCAATGGGTGACTTCCTTAAAAGTTGTTGTTTTTTTTTTATTTTTTAAAAAAAAAATATGTATATATTTTATATCTAAATTACTAAATGTGCTTGTTTGTACAGATTGTTTTTGAAAATAAAATAATAATAAAAAAAAAAAGTACATTAAATTAAATGATATTTTACTAATATTTTAAAATAAGAAAACTTTTACATTAACACGTTTTACATTAAATCTTAACAAAAATAATTCTCAGTCTTTCAAAATGATTTTAAATTTATATTGAATTTTTATTTTATAATTTCCTTTAATTGATAACATTTTCAAAATATTTTGACTTGTTTTGAAGTTTTTAAGAGTATTTTCAAATTTATATATTTTTAGGTTTTTTTTTTCTATAAATATCAATACAATTTTAATTGTTAAGTTGCTTTCAAATATATTTATTTAAATACTTATAATATAATTATTTTATATTTATTTGATAAAGAAGTACTTCAAGATATTTTATGTAAATACGGTGATACACTTGTCATTGGTAATAAATTAAACTTTAAAAGTCCATCCTGGAAAGATATTGAAAAAGATATGGGATATATTATGAAATCAAAAAGCATTTATTTGACTGTTAAGGACCGCTTCAACTTGCTGACTAATCTAAGAATCAGATTAGGTATTATAGTACCTGCAGATATTCAAAGTAATATGTCAAATTCTAGTTTTACCGAAGATTCTGAAGACGAATAAATGGATTTGGTTTTGGATGGTGATGAAAATCTTAAAACTTTTCATATTGATATTCCGTATGAAGCGTATCAAAAAATGAAACTGATCGATGTTGAATATGGCAATGGAAAAAATAAAAGAAAATATTCAGTATTGAAACCAGGCGTTTGGTCAAATATAATATTTGAGATTCAGATGTAAAAAACATGGGCCATTACGTAACACACTGCAAACGTATTAAAGGTTATTAGGAAATACATAATAACTTTGTAAAAAAAAGAACAATATATAAGTGTATAGAATCCAAATATGTAAAACCACATCTATTATTTTATATAAAAATATCAGATTAAGTATGTTAGATTTGTAAGCGTTTTAAAATTTAATTAATTTTTTTTCCCGAAATTAACTTTTTAATTTATTTTTGTAAGGCTCTAACAGGTGAATAATTATATTAAAAAATAATTTTAATTAATAATTTTAATAATACAAAGAAATATTTACATTAATCTACTTAATAGTTTATTTTATACTTTTGAATTTTAATGAGTGTGAAGTGGTTTCTTATAATAAGTTACGAGTGGTAACAATTTATCTTATACGTTTATAATTTGAGTATGTTGTAAAATATTTTTAATTTAAGATTTTAGCCTAATCAAATAAAATTTTTTTTTTTTACATAATATATATACAATCTGTACAATTTGCACAATTAGCATATTTGATAAGGGTTAAAATAATACATGAGTACGTGAGTAGGAAGCCACCCACTAATGGCACTTAACTGGAGGTTGTATGAAACTATAGCTATATTTATATATACTGATTTTTTTTTTTTTTATTTTTTTATTTTTTTTTTATTTTTTATCAGTTCCCAAGCAAATCTCGGCACCATCTCCTTTTTAATCGACGCCTGGGGTTGCCAGGTAATGTTTGGATGGATAGGTTTTTAATGAGTGGGTTTTGGTGTGTTTGCAGCCGGGCATGAAAGATTTTGTAGTAACGTATAGCTTCTTCTGTCACAGTTTTTATTGACAGGTCATTATGTATAGTGTAATTCGAAACAAAGGGTGGATCATTAGTAATTTTACGAAGAGCAATATTCTGAAATTGCTGAATTTTGTTTGTATTGGACGCTTTTGCTGTACCCCATAGTTGGAGACCATATGTCCATAGAGGTTTGAGTAATGTTTTATACATAAGAACTTTAATTTTTAAACTGGAGTGTTTGTTATTTGTGAGTAGCGTTCGTAGTCTGCGAAGACGGGCGTTTAAGGCAAGTCTTTTTATATGGATATGGCTATTCCAGGTAAGGCGCTTATCCAAGTTAAGTCCAAGATATCTAACTGAGTCAGCTGCGGGAATAAGTATGTTATTTAAATAGATATTTGGACAAATGGAGTGGCATAAAGTGAATGTTGTGTGTACTGACTTAATGGGATTAGGTTTAATGCGCCAATCAGTGTACCATTCAGACATTAGGTTGAGATGAGTTTAAAGATCTATTCTAGACGAATTGATTGAACTAGGTGATATTATAAATTAAAAACTTAATTTTTTTATTCAGTTATCTTCTTTGGGAAATCCATCGGTGCTTAAAATTAATGGGGTTACAAATTCTAAAAATTTGGTTACAAATAGTAACCAACTGAGTTTTGTAATTCACTACTTGTTTTGGACGATTCCGTTGAATTGGAGGGGCCAGCCCCTCGTTGAGAAATTTACAATTACTCGAAAGGGCCGAGGTTACAAATTCCAAAAAGTTGGTTACAAATAGTTACAAATTGAGTTTTATAAGTTACAACTTGTTTTGGACGATTCGGTTGAATTGGGGGGGGGGGGCAGCCCCTCATTGAAAAATTTGCGCCGTCGCATTTTAGATGTGGTGGTGCAAGTGCCACATTTGCACCACCCAGTTTCGCCGCCGATCACACCCCTAGAGCGCCGTGAGATTCAGTCCAACCGCTGATCGTCGACCGTTTTTCGCGCACGTTCGTCGCACGGCCATCCGCGCACCTTGATCCGTCGGCCGACCGAAAAAACCGTTACCCTTTTCCCCGAGCCTGGAAACGTTTGTGGACCGCGTTCGAAACGCGGCGGCATGCATGCCGATCCCTTTCGACGTGCACACGACTTTTTATCGCGCATGTTGTTGATGATCGCGTCCAACGGTTTTTTCGAGGTTTTCTGTGTGTCGAATTCGCGCGAGTGCACGCGTGTGTGTGTGTGTGTGTGTGGGAGAGGATGCTTGAAAATCGTTTAAAAGTCGTCGGAGACGAACGTCCTCCTCCCAATATCCTGCACCCTACCCATCACCGTGATCCCTTCAAACGTTTCGCGCTATGATGGATCGCTGCCGATTTCACGGGTCCGGAAGTACACGTAACGTTCGTACACCGGGCAACAGTAGCAAAGGCTTAGGACAGGTCTACGGAAATCGTCTGTTGGCGAACGTTTGTTGCACGGAGAAATAATTTAAATCCTCCGATTGCGATCGGGTTACGAAAAAGTTTGTTGGTTTGTTCTTCGCGTACTTCTTTTTTTTTTTCGTTTTCGACGGAGCGGTAAAGCTTTTAAAAAGTTAAACTTGTCGGAACCCGGTTACGAGTCAGGCAGCGGACGCAGGTGATCGCCTGATCGAAATTATTCTGCCACACATTCCACCGGTTGTTTTTTCGAGCTAAAGCCAGTTACAACGGTCTATATATTTATATATATTTAGGCCTTGTAACCTGTACAGTGTACACGTTACAAAAATCTGTACTGTAATTGTATTTTTGTTTGCATAAAACTATTGAATCGATGTTAAATTAAAAATATTGTTTCATAATTTATACGTAATTTTTAATTTGCAATTTGCATTTTATCGAGGTCCAGTCATAACAAATTAAGAATATTCTACTATTGAATCTGTAACAAACCGCGTAATAATAAGCCGTCCGTGGTAAGCGAATAGATTGCAATCGACCGATTTTGACCAGCAGTAATATGGCGTATGGTACATTTTCACTGTATATATTTTAATAAACAGATATCACATCAATTTATCGTTAAAAATTTGATACTAGAAAAATTATTGGTTGTGTAGTAAATACAGATATAGGGTGACCCGTGAGATACATAATACATATCGTGTTTCTGTTTGCAATTCTTCATTATAAAAATATAAATGTATCTATAAAGCTTTACGTTCAAAACAAATAAAAACAAATATAACTCAACAGTAAAACAAAATAAGAAGAGCAAAACTGCTGAGGGAAATTCGACGAAAGGGTGAGATGCAGCAATAGTGGGTTCATTGCTGTATTGGCTATTTGAACATGAAATCGATGTACCATTATTTTCGGAAAAAGATTTTGAGTGAAAGTTTGGTTGGATATTTCTAATGATGATTAGCATAGTAAAAAAATCATATTCCCTAATAATGTAAGTTAAATATTAAATATTTTAACGATTGAAGAACAGAAAAGTGTTTAAAATGAAATTAAAAAATATTTCAAATAAATATTTTCATGCATTTGCATATTTTTTTTCGTCGGTTTGAGAATGTATGCAATGTAAGCTTATTATATAATATATTTCATACAAATGGTTTAACAAAAAATGTTCTAATGCATGTCTCTTCATACACAGAGGTCATTAAAATTTACTTTTAATTATTACAAGAACAAACACGTAGTATAATAGTTTATCAATATTCGGTATACTTTTCTATTGTTTTTTAGTTTGTATTTATTATCAATAAATATTCTCGACAAAAAGAAAAAAAACCAAAACGTTTATTTTAGGAATGGGTTGATATCCCCGACGATTATATCAATCGTATCAAATAAAAATGTTATTTAATACTTACAATTATAATTTGCAAAAATCATTAGGTTCTTAATTGAAAATCATTAAGCTATTAAAATCATTCCTAATCTATTTTTTGTCCATTCTACTGTGAGATGACCATCAGTAATGATAATCCATCATTTGGTCTTGAGTTGGTCATCAGTCTTAAGAAAACTACATTCCCGCAGGGTTAGTTGTAATTAGTGGCGTATTTTTGGGTAGAAGGAAATTCTCTCGGATTTCGGCTTCCTCCAGGAGAAAAAAAACGGTTCAAAAGTAATTAATGACTTATTACGAAGGTACAGAAAATGAATATTATTTTATATCATGTGTTTGTTTAATAACTCTTAATTTGTATTGATTATAATAATAGAATGATATAACTGTTAATTCATACTCTTTAAGTATTTTTAATAATATTATAAAATCACTTATTTTCTAGAAAATTTTCAAAGCTCCAAAAAAAAAAAAAAATTGATAATAGGCCACGGGTTGTAATTATACAAAAAATACGCACATATGTATATTATATAATAAATAATATTTGTAAAATAAACATTTTTTATTTAATGAGTAAGTACAAGTAAAATTCAAGTATAAAGAATAAAAGATCCACGGTTTATATTTTTAATTAAAGATTGTTTAATTCAATTTAGGCATTTAATAAGTTATACATAGTTCAAGTATTAAGTCGATAAAACAACAAAAAACGTTTGCGCTTAATTTTTCCTAAACTAATAATCAATATATTTTTACGTCATGGTCGTTGTACAAAATATACGAGTACATTACAAAAATAACATTAATGAGAATTCATGTTCTGTTTTTATAGATTAACTATGTATTTTATATTCATTAAACGAAACAAAAGGATGTGGGGGAAGGGACACGGAAAACGCCAGTGTACCATTCCATTAGTCTAAACCTAAAACGGTTCAATTATGATTCACGAGTAATTAATTTTTGGTTCGACATTTAACGTTCACAGAATAATATTCTGTTCGAAGTACCAAATTAAAAAATTAAAATATTCGTATTTCAGTAGGATAAAAATTAAATATTTTACAATTCATTGCAATGACAAATAGTAAGTAATTATTGTAATTAAAGCCACATAATAGCATTACACGCAAAATGCCTGGGGCAAATAATAATAATAATAATAATAATCTGAAAACAAAGATTGTAAATATTTTTATAGATATATAAAAACCATTTTTAACAGTTAGTGTGTATGTATGTATGTGTAGTGCGATTAGCCAACTCGTTTATATTATTAAATCGATTTTTAAAACTCATTTCTTCGGCTCCTATTAAACTTTTATCGAGTGAAATAATTTAGCGAAACCACAGGGAAGAATTTTTTCTTTCGGAGGTTTCACGTGAACGTTTATCTGTCTTTTTACAACGTTTGCAACATTTTTGACCAGCGTTCAAGGCGAATCTAGTCGATAAATAATACATGTAACATAACTTCACAACCGAATACACATACGGCGTACACAATATTATTATAACACGTACGTGCATAATTATAATACGGACACGTTTAAAAACCTTCGATGGCGATTCGTTTTGTTTTATCGCGCACGATACGGATAAGATAATGTTATGATAATTCCTAGAAACCCGAAATCGTTATTTACTTCCGCAACGCGACCGCCACTGCGAAAACCGAATTAAAACCATCGCAATATTATGTAAATTATTAATTAATAAAATATATGCTTACGGCGGCATCATGTATAATTAGATCCTTACGCACAAGCGCTATTCCTAATTAATTTAAAAGTTTACGGAACGTGCATTAATGGCCATTTTGCGATAATGATTTTTAGTCGAGGCGAAAGCAGCAGTACGCGGTACTTTTGTAGCGGCTTATGCGTTTTAAATGTTCAGTATGAACTTGTAAATAAACTTACTTGACAATACTTGACAAGTATCGTGAACAACGACGACATCGCCGTTTCGGGGACGGCACCGAACGAAACGTGCGAGAACGATGGTTATAGTTTTTGCCACGTAAAAAAAAAAAAAAAAAACGTTTGCGGAAACTTCATCGCGAACAAGCACGCATTCGAAATGCCTATACGGTCCGAAAACTGCAGCGCTGTTCGAGCTCGTAGATTTCATTTCCGGCGGGTGCAAAAAGGGACGAGATAATCGCGTTCAGTCGACATAGTGCAGTGGTTTCCAAAACACCGTGTCGTAATAGCTTGGGGCATGACTAGGAAAAGAAAAGAAAAAAGGAACAAAAAAAAACCTCATTAAAATGTAAAATACAGTTAGAGACAGACTGAAGAAATTTTAGAAAATAAACGAAATCACTGTACGACGCGTGTTGCGTTGTTCGCGTGTAAGTTCGCCGGTGCAGAAGCATTTATTCTTGGCGAGGAGACATTGTTTATCCGAAGTAAAGTAAGTTATCCTTACAGTAAATCGTCGTTTAATGTCGCGTCATTTAGCGTTTTGTTTCGCTATTTCGTCGTAAAAGTTCTGGTCCTTGTGTTTCGTTTAACACTGTTTTAACGGTTTCGGTATAACGTCGTTCGTATGAATTTTGTACATCATGTACCCATCAATTGTTGTCATATTTATACATATTTTATGTGTAAGTAATTAAATTTCGTAAACTTCCCGAACTAGAATAAAAATATATCGATGAAGTGATTTCTTCTTACGAGGAAGAATTTATTAATGAAGTTATACTAGAATTAAATTCAACATTACGATAAAGTTCAACAGGATGAAAGTGAAAAACGGAATGAAAAATTACTTTCAGTGTACTTATATATAGATTTCCAATTAATGGAAGGAGACCTTTAAATTATAAATGATGAAGATTCAAATCATAAAAGATTTTCGCAGGTCGTGATGTTTTGAACAACTTAACGTGATACCAAGGATTATATCATGATAAGAAAAATGTTGCAAAACAGTCATCACTAAACTTATTTTTTAAGAAATTAATTTTAATTATGTATCTTAATCTAACAATAAGTTTTCGTTAATATTTGTATAATATGTAATTTAATAAAGACAATTAATGATTTATAAATAAAATAATTAAATTGCGTAATTATTATAACTATAATAATACATACATTGTTATATATTTGCAGGAATCCGTTATAATGAAGTGTATGTAAAAAGTCACTTAACGTTTTCTGGAACTTAACCTCGACGTTGAACGAGCACTTAGGTACTATATACAGTAACTTGTAATAATTAGCTGCGATGGAAACGAATTTGGAACAAATTATTTAATTTGAAATCATTACGGTCTATTATTATTAATATATTTGTTTTCGAACATAAATTCATAAATATGATACACGCTTTAATGAACTATGCGAAAACATACCCCAAAGATAGGATGATTATACGTCCTGTTTTATACAGGATTAATCTCTATTTCAGTTTGTGTCCTGTTATCCAGATAAACTTCTTTCAGGATGTTTTTTTCCACGTATTTTCAAATCTGTCTAGAATTAGTCTCGTATTTCACGTTTTCTACAGTTAACTTATAACTGTCAAATAAATTTTATAAAAAAATAATTTTTTACGATATTTTGTATGACATTGTTGACTAGAATATAATACTTTATGTTTTTCAGTTGTGCTTTATGGTTCGTTTTTTTACCATAGTTAACCTTACGTATTATATTTATTGACCGGCAGCGGATAGTCTGTTATCAAATATTTATAATTATTATTATTAATACATTATTATTTATAAATAAATAATTAATTATTCTACGTATAGCTCTAATAATAGTTCCGTGTCGAACGCAAGCGTTTTCTTATCGGTAATCACACATATGGTTATTTTGAAATATTTTTACTACATTAGTATTAATCCAACAGTCGTTGAGTGTTGTCAATATTTTATTGATCGCACAATATTGTAAAATGTTAAGAAAGTAATCAGTTAAAATGCTTAAATGAAGGTGCGTATTTACTTTTAACTTAAAAAATGAATTTCTATTCATAAGAGATGTTAATGAAATTGGAAAAGATTTATGTACTGCAGGTAAATCAGTTTTTTAATAAAAAATAGTGGTAGTTCTGATATTACACATGTTGAACAAAAGAAATATTTACTTGGTCGTATCCAAGCAGTTCTTCAGTTAAGGTAACGAATTTTTTCATTAGTAATGAACAATCAACAAATGAAAAGAAAAAAAACGTATTGCGGCGGAAGAGGCTCTTTTTGAATAATCACAATACATAATCGTTCATTTCAGTCTATGAATTGTATAACATCAATTATAAAAAAATAAATCACGAAAAAAAAATTCCTGTGCTCGTACCAAATATACCTTACGTACCAATATTTTTTTGGGATACAACTAATAATAACTAAAATTGATTTTATAATTTCTGACATACATTTAATATCACACAAAATCTTATAAAGACATTCTTAATTAGATTAGGTCATTTATCATATCATTTAATTTTGAGAATGTTTAATTATTTTGTATTTACCATAAATAGTTTTTGAAAGAATACTAATTCAATGTTTTCAAATCCGAAATCCGGGCTTACAGTAAAATCCGGATTTCGGATTTCGAACTTCAAAAATCCGGATTTTCAAACTTCAGCGAATCTGGATTTTTCCCATCATTACTATCTAATAATTAAATAATTTCTGAAATACTAATTTCATTTACAGAAAATTCAAATTATTAATTCATTATACTATTCAGTTTTGTTGAAAACACAAATCATTTGATTGTACGATATTTCCATTAAAAATACTAACCATGGTCTTAATACTCAATCAAAAACCAAATTTCATTAGATAAACATTTTATTACAGGAAATTGTATTGTATCTATTGATAATGTTGCTCAATCGCTTATTCTGTTATATTCACTTAATGGTCTTTAAATATAACTCTATAATAATAAAAATTGGGAGGTATTTGAACTTTTTTTTTCGGAGCTGGGGATACAGTCAGAGGATTCCTAAAATAATTTTTCAAATTATACAGCCTCGTTACTGAAGACCTTGACAAAATATGCATTTACTTCATAATAATAAATTTGTATTTCTCAGTTAAATATATAGGTACTAATCTTATTTAAAGGTTTAATTTGAATTTATTGTTTGTTAAGTTTACTAATTTTCATAATGAATTTCGTGAGTTGTATCGCATTGTAAATTCGAACAATCCAATGTATTTGTATATTGAATAGCATGCTTTGTCTTTTGGCGATTCATTTAGATACCCTTTCGGTGGGTAGCTATCGGTGAGCACTTTTAAATAAAAGTTGTTTCCCCCCCTCTTATATTCATTTCACAAACTAATTAACCCTTTCGTACCGAGAACAGTTCAATTTTTCTGGTGTTTTGTGTTCTCCAGTAGTACTTACAATTTATTCTTTAACAAAACAATTTGGCAAAACGACAAACAATCTTTTTTCCATCAGTGCTAGGTACGTACGAATAAACAACCGTTTAATAATAGTACATTATTATAAGAACACGGATGTATACTCCATAGATTTGATCTTAACGAAATTTCCCGTAATATTCAATCCCCCTCAAACCAAAGTGTGTTTAAAATTATTTTCTAATAAAATGCATACAAAACATCCGTCTTTACTTCATATTATATACTCGTCGTAAAGACACGTTTCACGCGGTATTTTACAAGTCAGAGAATTTCGATTTTTAGTCATTTTACTACGTCCATTGCACTACACACACAACAACAATATAGAGGAAAATTTGTCGCGACTTTTACGAATGTATTGCCGAAGGAATAAAAAATGTTCTAAGCCCATGAATTCAGCTCGATTTCAGCGAGGACAAAATTTTAGACATGGTCGCACCAACGCCCGTAGCGAGCGCCGGTCGATCTAGTGATTATTTCGAAAACTGATTAACCCTAAAAGCCAGTGGTGTGGTGAGAGAGGTTCCCAGGGGCCTCGGCCCCTATTTGATATACATATATGGTGGGTGGGTGGGTAAGTATAGACGCCTATGATTTATGTACTTAGGTAATGTATTAACTAGGTAAGTAAACGCCGTTAAGTATGACAATGCTACACGACAACTCATATTATGAGTATTGTAACATCATATTATGATGTTACAAGTTACTTAGTCACAACATAATAATTATTATTTATCAATCATTGATAAAGTAATAGAAACATTTATATTAAGGGCGTACTCAAGGAGAAGGTTTTCGAGTCCGGACCACCCATTAAAATTACTACATACTCAACGATTCAATAGTAAATAGTATAATAATATTATATAGTGTATTTTAATTTCCAATTATTAGATAATGTATATATGTATGATAATAAACTCGTATCTATAAAATATCGACTCAACGTTATCGTGATGTAACAGTACATACGATTGTCGTCGTCGACCGGACGTCCAAACACTAAACTAAAATGTTCACGTTCATTGCCGTTCATATTATCATAAACGTTTTCAATATATTTATGTTGTATAATATAAACGAGCTCCGGTAATTTAAACTATACCTTTGACCCGATTTACATTTTTATGACCTCAAACAGTCCCAATGTTTGGATACGTGTCTGTATCTTATGAATTGTACATAAGCGTGTTAAACTTATAGTATTGAAATAAATTGTAGCATTTGGTATTTGCGTAGTAAAGCAATTTGGTGTGCGATTTTAACGGGTGTAAACGAATCTAGGCGGACGTGAAATTTGTCAGTTGTCTACAATCATATTTTTAATTTGAACTATAGCACTGAACATATGAATATCGATAGTTAATTGATTTAAGTATTCTCTTATATTCAATATCTGTACGTGTACCGAACCAACCTACTCACCGTCAAACATTTTTAACCATACGCGTTATTTATATATCATGGAACGGCGTCCTTAGCTCACGTTTGGTAAACTTCAATGGTTGAAGTAAAGATAAATGCCCAATGTCCCGACGTTACATACGGAACCGGTGTCTAACATATTAAAAATGATTTAAAAATTAATCGTTTTGCGAAATCTCTTCGATTAAAACGTCATCAAGCGAACAACGATGTGTATTATTAATTTTGCAAATGAGAATTCTCAACACCACCGGAAGCGTTTAAGTTGAAAATAATAACAATTATTTACGCTCCGCCATTCATAATTTGCATCAAAAAGGTAATCATGTGAAAAACGATACCGAGATGTATTATTCCATTACGCGGGGACGCGAGATGATACAGGGCGTAGCGAATATTATAATAATATTATCAGAGCATATGTGAGCGAAGAACACAAACGTGTCGAACGGTACAGTGATCAAACGAAAACTATTGCGTTTAAAACTGCACGTGATTGGATTAAAAGGGAAGTGCATCACCAGATTATAGTAAATTATTATTTTTAATGTGAAAGATAAACCGTATGAGTGTAACGGGAATCTGTAACAGAATCAGTGGAAACTAAAATGGACTCGGTTCCAAAGAAGAATAAGGGATTCATAACACTTTTTAAAATTCGTAGAATTACAAAAACGGTGAAAATATAATATATTACTATTATTTTAATTCCGGGACAAATCACACCGTTTAAGAATGTTCCAATAACATCATGTGATGTGAATAAGAGTTTGAGTCAATACAAATCTATTCTGAGTTCAGATCGCTGGTTGTTGATATTTGAAAATTTGAAACAATATATCACAACCAGCAGTGTGTAAATAATAATAATAATAATAATACAAACCAATATTTAATATAATACTTGCATCAAATAGACCAAAATGTATTGTAATAATAATGTACGCGGTTTTATAAATTAATATTTAATTAAATAATAACAAGTAATGATGAATAATAATTTTATAAATAATAAAATGTGTTTTTGCATATTTTGGTAAATATAATACATATTTAACAATTTTTCTAATGCATAAAAATCCTATCCATATTAATAGTCAACACGCGTTCCTCGCATATTTATTTTATTTTAATTTCATTTTATATATGAATATGGGACATGCCCAAATTAAAATATTTTAAATATATTTAGTATGCACGAATAGTTAATAATATAATAGAACTGAAGGATATTTTTGCATTGTTAGTGTTGAATTTGGGTAAGGACAAAATAATTAATTTACGAGAATGAAAATATGGTACTCTAAGTTGTGCTAAGTTAGTGCGCCTGAAGAAAGTTAAATTATCTTAAACTCTTCTGTCAGTCAGTGCCGTGCTGATATTTTGCGAGGCCCTGGTCATCATTAGAGTTTCAGGCCTCTGAACATATAATATATTAAAACTAAAATAAAATAACAGAATAATGTAATTTTACTGTATTCGATAAAAAACGATTTTGAGCGGACAAGTACAGAATCTTTTTTATTTAATTTTATTCGTTTCTATTGTGATAACAAAGCGTTTTAAGAACAGCTTAAGTTTATAAACGTAAATTTCTTAACTTAGCAGCATACAAATTAACAATCGATCACCCATTCCATAATTATTCTCCAATTATGCATCAGCTTAGGTTAATTTTAATTAGTTAATTTTTGTGGACAGTTGTTTTTTAGTTTATATAAAATTAATTTAATCGATTTTTACACCTCATAATGACTTACAGCAGTGCCATCCCGAGGGCAGGACAAACGGGGCACTTGCCCAGGGCCTCGCGCCCCGAAGGGCCTCGCGTTTTAAGATAGCTTCAAATAATATTCTGTCCATTATGAAATAAATAAAAAGAAAAAAAAAGTTTTAGCATTTTATCCATGAATTAGAATTTAGATTGTTCTAAGTCACCATCGACACGTTATCGATAAATTTAATATAGGACGTATTTCATTGATATATCATACAATACTATCTGGCGTTTCAATATTTGCTGTTGACTATTCTATTTTTAAAGTGGATATTTATTATACTTCCCAGTATGGCTATAATAGTTCCCAACTCGACGTCGTTATCTGTTGTAATCAGAGCATAATATAGGTAATATAGGTAGGTACTTTTATAGTTTATTTTGTACAATTTATTTACATTTAAACTGTTATCCGGTGTCTGTCCGCTTCCGCTCTCTTAATCATATGTTAAAATTACGTGAGTATCCATTATTATATATTTTATAATAATATTTTATTTATTACAACAGTTATAAAATTATTTATTAAGCAAAATCATATAATACTATGATCTCATTTTTACGTAATTCTGTACAAGTTACGAATTTTTAAAGATAAATTTTAATTTCAATCCATAGATACTGATTTAAATAGGAACGTTATTAGCTAACTCGAACTCGAACTCAAAATTGTTTTCATATAATTTGTAAAGCAATCAACACAACAATTACTTTTAATTATTCAACAGTTAAAGTCTATGAAGCTGTACATACCATTAATTTAGTGAATAATTTGTTATTTTGAGTACTGTTCAAAAGTTATTGTAATTAAAAATTTAAAAATACCCATGCATATTATATGTATTATGCTGTTAAAAAATTCTATCCTTATTTAAAATTAAAATATTTGTTGACACATTTAGTAATAAAAAACTAATAAATAATAAAATAATTTTAAATTGTAAAAGTATTATAAATGTTCGACAACTAATGCATATTTTAGTTATATGAGTTATGAGCCCTACTTATAAATTATAATTGATAGGTACCAATGATAAATTCGAAAACATAAACGATTTTGAATAAATAATAGGTAATCGATATATCATTATGAGGTGTAAAAATCGATTAAATTAATTTTATATAAACTAAAAAACAACTGTCCACAAAAATTAACTAATTAAAATTAACCTAAGCTGATGCATAATTGGAGAATAATTATGGAGTGGGTGATCGATTGTTAATTTGTATGCTGCAAAGTTAAAAAATTTACGTTTATAAGTTCAACTTAATTCATACTATAATAAGTTACTGAATCCCAGACAATAGATCCATATTCTGAAATCTACCATACAAAGGCACAGTATAAAGATTTTAAAGAAGTAACTAATTTAAATTACATAATTAAACATAAATGTTTTGTTAAAAATTACAATGTTATTTTTTATCCATGCAACCAATGGCGTATTCACGGGATATTATCTCATCCCATGGATCTCAGAATGATTCAACGTATATTAAGCTTGAAAATCTGAATTAAAGAGCGGTTGTCTACTAGTAAATAAGTTTGAAATTTCTAACCCCCCCCCCCTCCAATAAAAAGTTTCTGGATACGTGCCAACGCGTAACAACCAATTTTTCTTCTGGTGATATTGGTTTTTTCTTATGAAAGAAATTAGTGAAGTAGTAGTTAATTTAGATGTAGTTCCTACGTCCGTCAATTAGACACGGTAATATTATCGTGCAACAATGCAGCGCGAAAACCATTTCAACTTGAAATACTCGAATGGAATTTCAACTCGGTCATTTGCGGTACAGTTATGTATTGCATCGGCTAACATTAAACTGTTGCGATTTATGTGTTTGTAACGTATCATCGGTGTTGCAAGTCCACCAGCGGTTCTTACATTTTTGCGCCAACGAAAAAACTTAAAAAACAGTTTGTGTTTCAATGCCGTCAACTCCAACAGTTACTTGACACCGATTTTTCAATTGCATATTTAAAAACCAATATTTCAAAAAATATTTTAAAGATAGTTCGGGATTATTGTCCATTTCAGTCACAACTGTCAATACTCACTTACATCTGGTGGAACCCTTGAGATCACCGCCGTGGTACCTTTAGGCTCCGCGGAAAACACAATAGGAATCGTTACAGTTGATCATCGAATTAATCAAAAATAATCCTACTACATATACGTAGGCTTGTGCCGCGTCACCGAGCCCATGACTGTTTCGTCTCCCAAAAATTCGGCTATCCCGATCGATAACGTTATACACGAAGTCCGGAAATTTGAAGAAGGGGAACACCACGATGGGTGAGATCTCGGTAGACGTGTGACACGACCGTGCTCAATACATTTTCCATGGGTTCTATGCTCTGTTAATATCCTCTCGTTCGACAATTCGGACGTTTATTAACTATAAAAAAAAATATCAAAAATACGATGGTTTCAAGGGATATATGATAAAAAAGAAAAACAGAAAAGTATAAAGGAACGGCAAAAACAATGTTACATGCATGCGAAGGAGAAGCCGACTCCTCCCCTCGCACGATATTTCGACAGTCGTTTTTTTCCCTCCTATCAGTGTGTTCAGCATTTGACATTTCGGAATTATAGTTATACCTATAGGTAAACTATAGGCATAGCTGCACCCCACCGCCCAAATAAACTGTTGAAACCGTACACACCGCGCGCGTGCTGTTTTGTCGAATCGCGTTACGACGATTGGTGTGCGGGTGCCGATACGTTAACTGCGCTTCGGCAAACACATTTCGCCGCGTGGATTTCGGAAAAGGACAACAACAACGGACTTTTAAGTTATTAATTTTATGTACGCGAAGCACGTACCTGCACCGTCGGCGCAAGGGTTTGCCGACGGTAATGTGGTGTACACAAACCGTAAACGTTGCGCGTTATTATTTCGACAACGAAAAAGCGTCTGAAAATCACCAGGGCGAGACAGGGTTGCTTCGTGTAAGCAAACCGTTAACGGTTATATTTACAGGGTTGTGCGCTAGTGCGTGCCGATGGAGCCGAAAGAAATTTTCCCGCGACCGGTATTAAACCGTAATACATGTCCGTGTGTATGTCGTAAAGAAAACGAAGGCGACAGGGTGTAAGAGCGTGTGTAAGTAGCGAGAGCAGCCGAGATTAAAATCTTTCGCTCGGGAATATTAAACTCGCACCGCGTGAGAAAGCGCCGCTCTCCCTAGTAATTTAAATACGAAAACGAACCGATTCAGATCGCCGTATCGGGTAGTAGGAAAAATCAAAAAGGAAGTTGACTTTATAAATATGGGGGTACCTTACAAAAATATAATTTTCCTTATAGAATGAATTCCTACTGAGTATTTGAAATTCGTGTAGTTCATAAACTCAATCTAGTAATACCTAATAAGTAATAATTATGTAAGTTTACAATTTTTGCTACTTCGATGATCGATTAATCTATGAAATTTAAATTTAGATGGTGGTATAATTATAACGGAAAAGATCCGTATTTTTTTTAAATATTTTACCATGCGATGGTCAAATTTCTATAAAATCAATATACAATTTATTTAGGAAGGGGGTAAGTTTTATAATCCAAATAAATTTCATAAAACATACTTTTCAGTGTGTCTGGGCAGTAGGTAAGAATCCTTAGAATAAGCTCTGGTACCTACCTACTTGTATAATATATTATTAATATTATTTTTGTTGTGACTACTGTGACAATACCGCCTCGCTGAACGGACAAGCCGTAACCGTTCTTGAAGTGGTTCCGATGTGAAAAGTGTCGTTTGTGTTTTCCTTAAAGTTCAAATCACGTCTTGAACCGTTCACGTACCGGTTAGCAAATATTCTAACGGAACGATGGAAAATAAATAAAATATTAAAAAAGATCAACGCGATCGTTTCACAAACGATTTGATAGGTAGATGATATCACCGACATTTCATTACTTGCTGTCCTAACACATATTTTTATGCATTTATATAGGATGTAACATTATCAATAATTAATATACAAATTATCAATGGCAGTACGATTATTTGCAAGAGATGAACATGCATTTCTGGTACCTACCCACCCTTTAAAAGTAGAAAATCTCTCTCTATTTAATAGAACGTCTTAATTTCGTCAAGTTAGTTAAGACTAGACAACTGATACCTAATTTATTACACCTAATAACAATTTACAGCATAAAAATTAATAGGAATATTTTGTAACGAATAATGTGCTAATAATGTCCATCAACCCTTTGTTATCTTTCACTAGCAATTGTCCGTTTTGGAACCATGTTTGCTACGCCACTGATTGTGGGTGTTGGTCTGTTGGCAATATAATATACAAACGTGATAAACGTAAGTACTATATACCTGTGTACACTTAAGTCAGCGGTTCTCGACTGTATTGTATGCTGATACTTTTGTGGGCAAAAAAATAATTATTATCGTTATTATTAATTGTATTATAACAATACTCTGTGATTGTATCGCAAACGGTGTACGCGTGTCAACGTCGAGAAGTACAGCATTATCAGTATTTCTTGGGAAAATCATCGAATTACATCAGTCTTTTGTTCGACGATGTTCTGGTTATTTGCACTGTAGTATTTTTCGACCTTAACATTTTCTGTTTTTGTACTTGTAAAAAATAAACAGTAATGATTACAAATATTATTAACGAGCGTTAATCCGTATAACGAAAAATTATTGTTATATGTACATTCAGTCGCATTAGAAAATTGTCACATACCAATGAAAAGAGATTTTATGGGTACCTCAATTCGTTACTCAATAATAATAATATCAATTTTATTCTAATTTTCACCATTTCACTCACGTGTCCGTTTTAAAATGTTCACTTGCCTACCACCTTAGTCGAGAATCGCTAATGTGAATTGTATAACATATGTGTTTTATTTATTTATTTTTTTTTTAAAAATTATTATTCTAATTAACTACTATGGTTTATTAATCATATTATTCTTTCAAAACGGGTTTTTAATTTTTACGGACAGACAAAAACGTTTTTCTTAGGCACCGGAAATATAAAATACGTGGGCCACGGTCGATGGCTATTGCGCAACGTGAAATTATTAAAAAATGTTAATAATTTTTCCAAAATATGTTTACAAATTTTCAACGCTGAACTTTGCTCCCTTTGTGTTCAATGTTTATCCAAGTCATTTGTTTGTTTATTCCAGCCAATCATTAACTATACGACTCACTAACGAGTTAGCCCAAATTGCATTGCATGTGTTTTTTTTACGAGCAAAAAACATATGTTTTGTGCTGGTTTTATCCTCAAAAAATGCCGTCACCGGAAGATATAATAATTTAAATTCTATGTATTTCTAAACCGATCATTTGCTTTCGTCGATTTTAAAAAAAAACTATGTTAACCAGTATTTCGACATTGTATTCGTATACAGTTACTACTGTGTAACTTGACACACATGAACTACATATTCCATTAGTTTTTATATTCGAAATATAATATGAAATTGAAATTTTTAAAATACACGAATTTTTTCCACAATATTTTTAGGGTGCACGTACATTCAAACGAAATTGGTAACTTCCATTGAAAAAATGATTGTCAATATTATTGTTTTAGGGAAAATAAGTATTTTTCTTTGTATATCTGTAACGGTTGTAGGGTTACAATACGTCTGTGTGCAATGGTGGAATAAAATCAATCAACGCCGAACACTTTTTCCGTACGTTTCTATACCCATATCCCATGGGTTATTTTATTATTTAACCTGAGTGCTGCTTCTCGGTCATTTTTTATAGCTGTTACATTATATGTTGTCAAACATATTATTTTTATGCTGCCCGAGTCAAAAATATTGAATATTTTAACAAAATTATGAACTGGATGTCCCACGAGGATTTACTATGATTGTGATTAACTAATAATGATCATTAAATTGTATATTTTATTTTTTAACTCTCTTGATTATCACCAAAGACGTTAATTAAATTTGATAATAAATAATTATGTATGAAAATTTCAGTGATAATAATAGAATACACTTTTTTTTCTTGACGATCATTTCCAAATCATTTCAAGATTGCAGTTACTCGTATAGTTTTTTTTTTTTTAAAATATTGACAGTTACGGTTCTTTTTATTTTTTACTGTTTTAATTTACAAAAACGTTTTTATCAGGCTAAAATGTATGAAGATATTTAACATAATCTATATTACTATATCAATCAAATTTAATATTTTTCTGCACATTAAAAATCATTAAATTTAATAAATCAATTAGTTGAACCGTACAGTTTTCAATGTATAAAACCGAAATTAAAGTAAATTAAATATTTTATAAATTAATTTCCGATGAAATGTCGATTTCAGCTGAAATTGACATGGCTCTAGAATATGTTTTCAATTTTGAATTATGTTTGATACATTTTTAAATAATATAATTACAATTAAGTATATGCATCTATTGTTGTTTTGTAATTTTGTTCGCGATTGTCTATAGATACTATGTTGTGTTGTACGAGAATGTGCAACATATTATTACTATACGGTATCGTTTATTAATAAATTATTATAAATGGTATGCGTTCTTCGAATATCACGAACACCGAGCTTAAATTCTTCAACAACAAAATAACCATATTTATTCTCTTGCTACCATGACATAACGTACATTTTGATGAAGTTTTAAGAATTTTGTTTTCACATAACATTTCGCTTGGAAATATTACAAATGATATACTGAAATACGCGCACATAGTTTTCGTAATTGTATTAGAAAATATTTTCTTCAAATAAAAAAAAAAAAAAAAAACGAACAATTTTTGGGGCTCACAAAATAATGACTGAACTCTTGTACACGAGTAAAACTCAAAGCAATGCATTAGAATTTCTACGCAGGTTTACGATGTCTATGGTTTTACTCGAAGATCCCTGGGGGGTGTGAAATACTATTAACTAGGTCGCAAACAGATCGGATTGTTCCGTCTGAATAATTGCTAATATCTATCGCATGATAGTGGCGACATAATATCGCTTTCAGTTTAAACATAAGACTCAATTCGCATGACGAGAAATCGGTTTCGGGTCGATCGGTTATGACGTGGTCTGGCCAATCCCAGTACGATAATAATAACAATATGGGGTGTAATTTATCTGATTAGAAATTATCACGAACATGTCATGTTTCACCCGTCTTAATTAAGGTGGGTCCAGACGGAGGCATCGTTGCGCAGCACAACTATGAGTACATGATTGAAATTTGTGCGATTCTTTTTAAAGACACGCAGAAAAATTTCAGACCGGGCTGGCGAACAGTGTGAATCAAAGAAAAATTTTTATGGATTGTTTACGATTTATGCCGCTAATTAGTTATATAATTTTTAATCAATATTATACTATTAATATAATTATTACTATACACATAATAGTCGCCTACACAACATTATAATGTTTATTGAATACGATCAAAATATTTTCACGAATATTATATAGTTATCAAAATAGTTTTGTAATATATTTTTAACATAAAATGTAGTAATTAAAATGAAGTAATTAAATAATTCTAAAACGTGAAATTATTTAAAACTAAACAAAAATGGAACATTTTTTCATTAATTTTGCTTTTCCTTATCATTGATCAATAAACACAACTAAAAAAAATTAAAATAAATAAAATTTTAATAGTATTAATATATTTCTTATATTTTAATGCATTTTACAATTCATTTATTAATATATACATACTATATGGTATCATATTATTATATATTACTTTGCTTATAATAAATATTTATTATAAAAAAATCTTGTAGATGTAATTTATACAAAAATTGTATTATTATCAAGGCTTGGAACTATAGACATTTGCATATTTGTTTAGAAAAAGCAAATTGAAACTTCGGTTCGATACAATTTCAATCCATAGTATGCAGATTTAAAATAAAAACATTTTTGTTGCATAATTTTGCATATTTTATATATTTAACAAAACTTTTAATTTTTTTACAAATTTATAGTTCAACAAAAAATATTAGATACATGGCAACCGAAATTCTTTATTTTATATTGTTTGACAAAATCAATTAATTCATTAATGACTATTATAGTATTGCTTCCGATAATATTATAATCTCTATCGTAATGATAAACCGTAATAGTGATCGCAAAGTTTATTTTTATTTAAATGTACCAAAACGTTATTATTGTACCATAATAAAAAGCGGCCGTTATTATTTTTCATGCGTTTATCCTCAAGAAAATTAAAGTTTGATGAAGATTGTATAGCTTGTATAACAGGAAGACACAAAAATACATGAGTGTGCTGTGTTTAATTTTTTTTTTTTTTAATTTTCTTTTAATTTCTTTTCCTTTGGTGGGTTGCATGAACAATCACTAAAGATTTATTTGATTCAATCAAATCGTAATTATCAAAGATAGATCAAATTATAAATGCTGATATTGATTTAACGATCTGTAGAAGTAATTGATAAAATGTACACATCGAAATAGTTTACTAGCAATATTTAAATTTTATAATCATAGTATAGATAATTATTTTCACATTTTATGGGTGTTATAATTTTTAACAAAAAACATTATATTGATAATTAAATATATAATCTAAAATTAATTAATACAAAAACTATGGTAAAAATTAAATAAAATATTAAAAATATATCTAAATGTATTGAAAATTGTGTACCTATATGTGTAATAGGTTTATTAATATAAATTACAAACAATTTTTTTCATGTAATTTTGAATAAATGTAATTTATTATGTAGACAAATTAATTTGATCAATATTTATAATGAAAAAATTCACTCGATGACTGATTGGTATATCTCAAAATCCACAAAACGTACGTACCATATATTTGAAATAATGGTTCCCTATAGTAGATTTACCGTAAATATTGATTTAACGGATTTTAAAAAAAATGTTGTATGTCGAGCCGATTTATTTTACGTTTGAATCGGATTTCACCGCTATACATCGTATACTGTTCGGTGCAGCGAGTTAAAAACTAAAAGTAATACCCCCAGAGTAATATCCGAACGAGGTCTGGCTGTAAATTATGTAATTCAGTAATCCGTTAAAAAAACCGTGACCCGACCGAGACCGTTTCGTGCGCAGCTCATCAATTCAGCAAGTACATATGAGTATTATACGCGTACGAGTCATTTCGTTTACACGTATCTCGTGTTTTATATTCAAGTACACGTGTATAGTACGCCGTGTACGAGTAAATCGTTAATACTCGCCCTCGACACGTGTGTGAATACGCGCGCGCCCGCGCCTATTATATCCGTACGGTTTCACGCGACGGGCCTAAAGTTCGTCCAAAAGCTTACAGGTTAAGCTTCCTGTCCCTCCCATCGACTCACATCGCCATCGATATAGTGTCCGTACACGACGCCATGGGGGAGAACCGATCCCCGTAGCTTATCAAATTTTTATTCGCCTTCGAGTGTAGAATCTGTAAAAAAAACAAAAATAAAAATAACAAAAAAATAAAAATAACTTAAAAACGAAACGCGCCCATATAACCATCCGAGCGGGAAAAAGTTCTTCATGCCGGAACGTACAGTGTTCGGCGTATATTTCGTTCCAGTACTTCCCAACCAATCTCATCAACACGATCTTCCGGTCGCGTCCGATCTCCGCGTACGGTTATGCAAATCGTGCGGTGCGTTATCGTTGCGCTGTTCTCAGGGCCGACGTGCGGTTTCGACATGATCGTAAATGGAAAACGTCTCGTCGGTACAATGTTGCCGGACACGATCCGACGTGTTGTATCCGGAACGGAATATATCGCACCCCCAGAATATAAACGGCAAAACTCAGAAATGGTAATTACTGAGAAAATGCAATCAAAGATTTTAAGAATTTTTAAAACCGTTCGGCAATATAATTTGTTATGATATTTTCACTTTTTTTTTAATTATTTGTCATTAAATCATTAATCATTATTTTTTTTTCTATTTTCATAGGAGTTTAAGGAATTCTCTAATACTCAACACAACAAAAAAAGAAAAAAAAATATAAATCAACTTTAATAAAAAACAATCTTTAGGTGAAAAACAAATATATTTTATATTTTTATATTTATATAATTATTCGGAGTGGATTGGTGGTGTACAGAAATTGTTGTCATCAACAATGCACTCGGTGCAGTTGTAAGCTAATGCAACTAGAAACACTTTCAACCGTGTGTACCGCCAAAGCTCGTCGTTGTCTTCGCGTTCGTCGATTTACTTTTTCGTTTCATTTGAATACACGTTTGTGGTCACGAAAACCAACCGCTTTTATGGTTTCGAGAGTCCTCGTGTTTTCCAGCCGAGATAACGACAGCATAATGTGTAATGCAAATATAACTATAATTAATACATGGGTAAGTGGATGAACTGTAGGGTGAACATTTCAGTACTTTGTACATGACGAAAACACGATGGACGTCTTATCACTATTATATTAACATAAAAATTCGTGGGTTTGCGTTAACATACAATTGTTGAAATATTGCACTTTGTACTACTACAACAGCAGTACAAGTCATTATTTTATATGTGAACATTATTTCAAACGGTTCAAAAGTTTTTTTTTTTTTTTTGTTCCCGTGCAAATAAATACAACGTATATTTTCGCGACGTATCGGTGCATAGTTTGTTATTTCGATTTTCGATCGCGTTCCCTTGGGAGAATAAAATTGCCTCGGATTCGTTATCGAATATTTGATGCGAGATTTAAAAATGTTTCCGGAAAAAGAGTCAAAAAAAAACACGTTCACTGACAAATATTATATCCTTTTTTCTGATCGAAGAGAGTCGGGATATAAATTCAGCTCGGGGCGCCATCGACATTTTCCGAACTAACGACGATACATCATTAATAAATCCTCCCTGGATTACGTCGGTGACTGGAAAGCATAACGCGCATGGCCTCAACTCTTATACGTAAAATTAATAAAAATTAGAAAGAGAAAAATTATTTAAAATATTTCTTTCAGAAGGTGGCATTCGACAGGCTATTCTTTGTGCGTTTTCAACAGCTTTCCAGAAAACTGAAATTTCTCAAAAAAAAAAAAAAAGTGGGAACCTTAATTTACCATGAAACCTCTAATATGCAAACACGGAACCGACGGAATACGATGCATTCATATCAATTGCCGGAAATAAAAAACCGTTATTTATAGTTGACCACTAATTATAGGTGTACATTAAGAAAGGTTTTGTCGTATCCCTATACGGAATAAAGATATTCAATAGTATCGCATTTCTATTCGTCTTAGTTGAAAAAACCGTAACCATGGATAGTTGATATGTCTACCGAACGTTAATGTGGCCGTTTTCTAGAGATGATTTATTTTTCAAACATTTTTCTTTTTTTATGCTATTTATATAGATATTTGAATTGTTTGTGACTTTTTTAACCATTTTTCGTATAATGTCGATAACATAATAGTGGTTGGAGAAGCATGAGTTTAAAATGTTATACGAAATTTCTCACATAATTTTTAATTTATTTAGGTGCTAAAATTTTGAATATTTGTTATCATTTTTGTAGTTGAAAATTTATTAAACTTTTAATTATTTTATTTATGTATAAGAATACTCTAAGCTGAAAAATTGAATAAATAATTTATTAATAATTATTATCCTACATAAGTTGTTCTTTGTGACCAATAAAAAAAATTTAACAAGAATGTTGCATATTAATGTTAATAAACCTTTTTAATTATATAAAATTGTTAGATAAGATATTTTAACGAAATTTGTTGAATTATTCGAATATTCATACGTATTTCGGTGAAACTATATAAGTTATTTTATCATCTAAAATATTTACTTTAGTAACAACTTCAAATACAAACTGGGTACATATACTAACAATATTTACATGTAATAATGATAATTTTAACTTAAACAAAATCACTTAAATCAAAATTCGAATTATTTATTTGCATGTGGTTGTTTTTCGTAAAATTTGGTTTAACCAATCTAATTACAAAATCATTAGTCACTTTTACTATTGTACTAGTAGTAATATAAACTGTATATAGATAATATTTATATAACAGAGACTGATTTATCCGTCTTCTTTCGTTCAAGATCGTTTAGTTGAAACCAATATGGTACATTGATTAAGAATCAAAAAAGAACAATAGATTCATACATATCAGATATGCGTCCTCGCATCTCATCTGATTCCTTTTGTATTATTTCTTGTTTTGTGTTTCATGAATCCATTTAGTAATTGATTTAGGTGAATATATCCGTACTGTTGCATTTACTTAGTGTTTGAAAGTATCAAAACTTAAACATACAATTCGCTGTAACAAAAATTTTTTTTATAAATAAATACCAAGTACTTTATTTAGTTTTATGTGAATTAACGATGAGCGATTCGCGTTTGATTATGTAATCATTAGTGATTGACGGTTTTGTATATTTTTATTTGTATCAACCCATTAGTAGTACAGTACAATAAATCTCGACTTATATCCAATTTATTGTGCTGCTGTTTGAAAATCGTTTAACGTGCAAACACGTTTTGTATGTTCGGATATTCGATTTATGAGTATACGCTTGCAGATGATACGTAATATTGTATAATAATAAAAATATAATATTTTAACGGATTGACGGTTCCTTTTAAAAAGTTTTTCAGTAACGGAATCGATTGCCTGCTCCCACGTAGAGACGTGTTCACGTGAAATGTTATCTTAACTGGCACATTGGAAATAAAGAACATTAACAAATGTATCAAGATAACCTATCTATTCTATAATATGCAACGGATTATCTCAACAACACAAGTTAAGGAATTCCAAATTTAGAACAAAATCGTGATGAGATTGAATAAAATCGCTTACTATATGGGTACGAGAGTTCTATTACTAATTTTGGCCTTGCCAAATGTAAATATCAAAGAATGTTTCAATATTAATCGAAATAAACTGTGTTGGATCATGTTCAGTCTTTGTTATGATATTTCGTATAGATATATCTAAATTAATATTATTGTAATAACTCGAAAATACAAAAGTAAAAATAAACAGGATTATATAAAGTTGGGGGTGAGGGATATATGGTATATTGTGGTATATTGTATGTATGTATTATGGGTTGATTACCTTCCGTCTTGTTTAAGGGAATATTACTCTTGAGCTCTCCGGGGTTACAAAGGTTCGAGAGCCGATCAGCGCAACTGGACAGTCTGGCATACTAAATAAAATATCACTTACTTGTTTTGTAGCAAGTATTCGAATGCCGGCTACTATAACGTAGGAGTGTAATGAGGTTGAAATGAAGTGAAACAAACATAGGATTTGATGCACTGCAGCTGGAAACTTTTCAACACTGACACAGAAAATTCAAATCAAACAAATTAATTGTGAAAGTTAAATAGTCGTTTGTAGTGATCACGTGTGGCATAATGGACTGATCCGTTCAAGATGTGTCCTACTTATAATATCAATATGTATTGTAGGGTTAGGCTTTTATTTTTTTATTTGTGTCTTCTGTACGGGTTTTGAAAGAGCCGTAATTTATTATTTTTTTAAATAGTTTAAAATCGAATGGTGTATATTATTATAATTGATTTGTGCGGTATTTTACAGTCGAATGATTTTATTATAATCACTACTAGTTCAATACAACTGTCTACTCGTATAGTTGTCTATACTATATTTTTCTCTCACTAAAAATAATAAAAATTATTCAATGCAGAATCATAGTTGATAATTTTATGTGAATTTGTTTACGGAAGAAATAATTTATAAATAAGTAATTTATTTTCATCCATGGTGTAGTGATTTCATTATGCAATAATTATTAAATCAAATAATTTTAAACCTAACAAATTTCGAAAAACTTCAAATGAGCTTCGTATCTCCGAGACATCTACCGTTAGATGATACAAAACAAAAGCAATACTACGTTTTTATTAATAGTTTTAAAACGACAATACTAGACGATTGAACAATTACATTCTGAAAATTGTATCGTCTTTGATACGTATTTACACTGCGGAATGGAAAAAATAAAAAAACATTATATGTATACCATAACCTGAATCTCAGAGTATTTCTAACGGATGCCTATAAATTCGATTATGACGATTTCGTCTGAAGTGAATACACGAGAAACGATTTTATACGGTTTATTATATAGCATTTTCACATAGGACCTCTTTTTTAAGAACCGATTTACATTTTCCTATTTTCCGAGCAAATGCAATTTTTTTTTCGATCTTCAAGAATGATTGTATGCGAGCGAGTGAATTGAATTGTCGGCTGTTAGTATTTTTTTTTTATTATTCACCAACGATTGATTTAATTTTGATTCTTCGCATCGAAACCGGTAGACGACCATAGTCACTGCGCTGTTGTGTAGTCGCTATCGCAATCTCGTATGAACGGATTTATTTATTTATTTTTTTTTTTTTATGTGCATGGGAAAATAAAAGAAACTTATAAAAAAAATCGATCCCGTCATAGGACGGATAAGTTCACTCGATAAACGTATAACGGAAACATCATAAGCGCACCGAGCCGAAGCCATTAGATAAAAAAAAAAAATATCCTTTTAAAATTTACTGCCGTGAAACTTGGCACGCGCTTACACGTGTAAATACTCTGCGTGCGTGCGTGTGTAATTTTGGATATGAATGCATGCACACGAACACATGAGAATATATTGGATCGCGAAACGCGGAAATTTGCCCGACCGGAAACGTGGTTGTTGTCGTCGGTCGGAAGGGAATTTAATCAACTCGGCAGCAACACGGTAACGTTTTCAATATTATCGTGTGTTTCGCGAACATCCAAGTGTACAACATTATTATAAAAAAATAAAAAAATAAAATGAAATACGACCATAAACGCGTATTACACATGTCACGTGTAGTTATATAAATATTATACGAGTGCAGTATCGTGGGTTATAATATGTATAGACAGAGCGACGGATCCGTTTGAGTTTACATCGAAAGAGATCGGGGGTGTCCGATGTTTCTTGATCTTTTATCCTGGTAATATTTTGATTGTATATAGCTGCAGTATAAATTTTCATTATCACTCTAGAAAATGCCTCAGTAACTTCTGTGAATAATTTTTTGTTTACGTACTCGAATACTTTTTATAAATAATTATGTTTGAAATTATATTGCTTGGATGATTGGAAAATATCGACGATAGTATTATTGGAATATAAATAAAACAATAAACAGTAATTACATCGAAGGGATCAAATCAATCCAACGAAATTGTATTCAGTTCAAGCTGGTATTTTCTAGACAAGTGAATTTTAATCAAAAATGTATATAAAATAATTTTAAGAAAAAAAAGTTGTAAAACAGTGAATTTATTTATTTTTCTTACGAATTTTAATTGTAGCTCATAGCATAATAGTGAAGCGGTCAACATGGCACATCTAGCTCACGACCACGAACGCACACTTATCGAGATTTAAGGTATTAAACATCGTAGTAATTTTTTTAAAAATATATTATGAATTATCTTCAAGCAAATGCGGTTTTTATCGATCACTTCACCCGTACAATGAATAATGCACAACATCTATAACGTGCACACAACGTATACAACAGTAGGTTTAATAAAAAAAAAAGAAAAGAAAATGCTTCAGTTAACTCGAAGAAAATTACTTTCTCTATTTTTTAATAATCTTACTGCCAGCTGCAGAACATTGAATGTTCTTACTGTACATTTACTTTTGTACCGGGGGAGAGTCGCCGGTATTGGAAAATATTAGAATTGGTATACCGTTAACGAAATAGCTGCTCGATTGCCTACACACAGCGCCGTCTTATATTAATATTAATGAAGGGTTTTTTTTTTATTTGTTTATTTATTTTTATTTTACCATGAAAATACCGATTGGTAATAAACAGATATTAGCATGGTGATAAAATCAGTATAGATTGTAGTAACGTCGAACAAATCCCGAGTGAAATCACAGCCCACGTAAATAAATTTTGATTCTCGAACAGTGTTGTTTTCGTTCCAGACATCGACGAGCGTAGACAACGAAATAAGCAAATTTTGTATTGGCTAGCATTGTGTATTGGATAGCACTAAAACTTCAAAAATTATACTACGATTCCAAAATACTTAAAATATGCATAACATTTTATTTTTAAAGTCCCTGATGCATAAAACAGTTGTATGTCTTTGCTATTTTTTATCCGTATCCTATAACAGTTAGCAAATGCTAAAAAAATCTGAATACTTAATAGTATTCATTATTAATGAATATTACTACAATATTACCCAAGTATGTGATAAATATGTGTACCTGTAACCTGTACTGTGTTATAATCAATTCATTATCAATTTTATTCGTTTCTAATAATTAGGGAACGGATTTATATGTAATAAAAATACAGAAATATGTACATATATATGTAAGTGTAATTTATAAAATATGTGCTAAAAACATCCAAATATGTGGGGAAAAAAAAATTAAAAAAAAAGTGATTATTATTATTAAATTATCAAAAAGATTTGTTGCATTGAATTATTACAATATCTTGTAAATTATTAAATGTTAAATGTCCCCTATTAGGTATCAAAATATTTTTAAAACGGCTAAATTATCGTTTCACATCAACCGATGTATTAAAAGCATATTTCAAGTGCATACTATCAGAAGGCGATAATTCCAAATTTTTAAAAGGTTGTCTGCCATTCATTATGTCATTGATTGTTTTAAAATCAATATTGCCTGGAATTTTTTTCTGTAACAGCATGAATTTTCTTTTTTATTATTATTTATTGTTATTATGTTGTCTTATAAATATAAAAGGTCATTGTAAAATTTACCCCTGACGTTTATGTTAATATATTACGTATAACTCATAATTATGTGTAATTTATGAATACAACATTTTTTATAATTTTTATTTACATTTTTGTGGTAAAAAGTAATTTTTCTATAATTTAGCCAAGATAATGAAATAACAATTTTAAAATAACATAAAAGCAAAATAAATATGATTACAATAATAATAATAATGATAAAAAACAGGTTAGCGTACCTTAATTTTTAAATATTAAACACATTTAAGTAATGAAATAAATTAAACGCTAAAAATGTAAAGTTAATTATACAACAAAAAAAAAATTAGAAGAAGCGTCAAATGTTATTTCCCTAGTGCGTTATTGGCAGTTAGGACGGCACTAGGCACGGCAGAGAATCGTTGTCGCCCGGAGCGAGTGCGTTTTGTGTACTACGTGTGTATATTATTGTCGTAGCATTGGGAATAGGAACGGATCGATGTGCGAGTGGTTTGTGATGCGAAAACGTATGGAAATTAAAATGGGATAAAGGCCAATGATGATGATGATGATGTTGGAGATGATAATGAGCAGCGCAACGCTGCAGCGGTCAAACGATCATAATTCGACGAATTACTTTTGGCGTTCTACCCGAAACGATCAATATCTGCGTGGCGTAAACTGTTTTTTCCATAATACAACCGAAACACCGTTTCCATTCAAAAACGTACGCCATTTAATCTAATCTTATTTATTTAATCGAAATCAGTGATATTTAAAAATTGAAAAAATGTTAAATATAAAAATATCAACAAAAATAAAAGCAAACTTAAGACCTTGATCATGCTGTACGAAATAAATGTAAAATAATAATATGTTTATAATAAATAATTAATAATAAATAAAAAAATAATAATATATTTGTGTAAAATTATCTATAAATGTAAAGGTTGACAATGTTAGTTGACGTCCAGATGAAACCAGTGAACATAGAGACTTGACATTTTATGGTATCACTAATGACGTAGTGGTAAATGGATGTTTCGGCTTTTCCGGATCCCTCCTATAACGAGGTGAAAAAAGGATAATCATATTTTTACGTTTTTTTGATATATTCGGATTTTGATGGTTTTTTCCAAAGTTTGCCTAAGCAAACACCTAAATATGAATTTTTATATTTTATTTTGATCATCCCTGAAGGGCAGTGGCGGACTGGCCCAAATAGAGAGTAGGAGAAATCCACCGGGGCCATTGTCGTAAGAGACCCATTCGACATGGTGCACTTTTAATAAAAATATATTATATTATAATTTTATATTCAATTATACAATAGTTACTAAATTAACAATTATAGATAATAACACACAAATACATAATCCTGGGGCACGAATTTTTTTACATAATATTATTATTTACTTGTATTGTCGTAAATATATCTACATTTTGCTATTATACTTAGTAATCTATATCAAGTATAGATCTTGATCAATTAAAACTGGAACTTCAACATTTTTCAAAAGTCTACCCAAATATATCTAATCCAGTAGAGAAAATAACAAAATTAATATACTCAGAGTCCGAAACCGAAGAGAAAAGTGGAAATCGAATTAGAAAACAAAGAAGTTGATGGGATCAATAAAAATATGTTTCTTTGTAAGATTGATAGTGTAAATATTCGTTTTATTTACAATGTTTATTTAATCATGATCAATAGTATTGTTGCTTATGGTTTCAGGTAATGCAGTTTAAAGTAACCACGATAAGAAAAACTGCTTGCATTGTGTCTAAGTTTGATTTATAATTTAAATTTACATATATCTACTTATACTACACAATGCGAAATATATGCATTTTTTTTTAACATTATCAGTTACAGAAGTTATATGTGAACGTACATTTATTAAGCTGAAACTCATTAAAACTAGATTAAAATCCAATTTAAATCAGGAAAATTTGGAGTCTCTGTTTCTAATGTCAGTAAAAAAAGAGCTGTTGAATGAAATAGATGTGTCGGAAGTCGTTAACTATTTAAAATAATTATCCACCATTATGCATCAAATGTTGAATTTATAAATTTAAATTTAAATAATAAGCATTTGATATTTCATTCATTCATTTGTTACCTATTATACTCGTATTATTATTATAAACTATTTATGCGAAACTAAGGAATTCACTATTTTGAGGTAATAATGAATTTGATGAATTTTTGTGCTGCATTTATATTTGACGCAAAAAAAGAGTAAATCTAGCCATCTAGGGTCGTTATATACGTACGTAGAGACTGTTGAATTTGCCAATCACAAGTCCGGATTAAGGGGAGGGGGACAGAGATGGCCATGATTCCTGGCTCACAAAGAATATCAAACAATAGTAGGCCCCTGGTGTATAGTAAGTTTTTTCACTTTTTAACTCTTTTTTTTAGCTCATATAATAGTAAGTCGAAACAGCAAAAATGCACAATAATCACTTTATCATTCGTTATCTGAAAAATAAGTATCTAGTAAATTATTGTCTCAGTAATATCCGGGCACGTATTTGGGAGGGGGCACGGGTAGGCACATGTCTGGGGACGTCAGGTCTAAGGGACGGCGAAATATTTTAGCAAAATTAATTTTAAAAATAATTTACCTAACGAAAAAAGAAAATAGTATCTTTTATTATGTTATAATTATTTAATTAAAAAAAAGTATTAAACGATTTTCATTTATAAGTTATATTTTAATATTAAAGAATCTCGATTATGGACGAAATAATAAGTGTTATATTATTATTATTTATTTGGCGGAGAGCATAAATGATATGTACGGGGGCGCCAAATTTTTAAATATGGACCTGGTTATATCTAAATATAGACATAAAAGATTTTAAGTAATAAAAACGATATAATTTAATATTATGAATGATGATTAGTATTATTTATTTCTAAAATATATAGGCTGTGCTAAACACCCTTTTAGGAGATTTTAGTCTATAATAAGCGAGCATAGCGAGCTGCAAATTTTTTAATCATACAAAAAAAAATGTGGGTCACTCAAATTTTCTCCGCCCGGGTCGAAGTACTTTCAGTCCGTCCCTGCTGAAGGGGTCAAAAGTAGTAAAAACCGATTTTCTAAAAAAAACATGAAAAAAAAAAACCATAAATATAGTAAAAGAGCAATTATTATGAGTTGTTGAGTTCAGGATTAATACACCGTTTAAGGTCAAGAAATATGCAATCAAAAATAAAGATTAAAAAAATAAAATTATATCTTACACTTCGAGTTATAAAAATAAAATATGAAAATTAACAATCTGCATCAATTTTCCTATTAACGCGAGTAATTTAATTTCTTTTTTAATAAATAATAATATGTCCAACAAAATAAAAAAAACTTAAAATCTAGAAAGGATATTTGAACTTTTTTACGGACAATGCTATGATTTATTAATATTTTTTATTGAAAAATCAATATTTTCTGAGTCAGTTAGTCAAGTAAATATATATATATATATTTAGGTATATACCTAAATGGGATAGATGTAGTTATATCGTAAGCTAACAAATTGTAAATAATAAATAACACTAATGGTATCTCATAGTAAGCATATTATATGTATATTTTTATGTAAGCTCTTCAAAAAGTTTTTTGGTGAAACTGTTTTGTGTTATAATACAGCGTTAAATTACTTTCGTTCCGTTTCAACTAGGTATAAGAAATTCGAAATAACAACTTAAAGAACGAATTATGTCATTTGTTATAAGTTTTTTGATACGTTGAATTTCACGACAAACGGAAATGTCGAATAAGAAGCTGCATATTTTGAACGTTTCCAAAACGTTATTCGTTCATACTTTTGAAAACTCCAAAACACAAATATTGTATGTATTGTGTTACATTTTACAAACTATTAGTGTAAATAATTATTCATTAAACAGGAGCGTAGTATTCTTTTTGTATGAAAACTTCATGTTTCCGTAGAAAAAATTCGCTGTGTAGATGCGAACAGATCTGAACAGAGGTTCAACTATACCTATGAGTACAAAAAACGTGCATTTTAATTGCACATTATTTTTTCATACTTTACATCCAAAACAATTTGCTAATGAGCTTTGCTAATAATTTATCATACAAATATTATATATATTACCGTGCCCCTAGCTTATGTAATTTTGTCATTATATTTAAGTTTCATATAATTTGATAAAACTATTCAAATAACTGTGCTTTATTATACATTTTTTAATTTTTAATTTTTTTTTTAAGATTTCGTAGGAACTGCTAATATCGTTAAATACATTTTTATGTTGAAAATAATTGTATACAACTGGTTTTAAACTCTAATAGTGTAATGCAAAAAAAAAAATCGTTTTCAATCTGATTTTTTTTTTTTTTCTATTCACTAACCGATTTTCTGTTGTGATATTATTATGCATTTATCATATAGTAGGTATAGTGTACAAAGTAGTAGTAGATTTTTGTTCCTATATGCAAATTTAATTACTTTTTTCGTATGACAATGGCTTTTTTATCAAGTACATACATTTTAAAATACCACAATGTGTTGAAAAGTTTTATCTGTGTGACAGACGATCAAATGTAACAAAAGTAATGACAAACATAGTACAAATAATAATAATAATAATAATAATAATAATAATAACAATAATCTGATTTTACATTTCATTCACCCATAACGTTACGAAACACTAATCGAAGTTAGATTAAATAATACCAAAACAGACGTGATTATATACGACCATGTGTACAGAATAGAGAAGTATGTTAAAAAAAGGTTGTAGCGTCTTCAACACAATTTACTACATACATATCATCTAAAATAGATTGGGAGTGTGAATATTTTGTTGTTGTTGAGTTTATTTGGTTGGCAATTGATTTTGAACAACGCCTCGAAAATGTTTTAGCTTATTCATCGATTGATTTGGTTGTGTATAGATAATCACGAAGGTGAAACGAATAGTAACATTAGACGTTTTTATCGGTGTGTTACAGTTTGAAAATTTGTAACGTAATTTTGGTCAACGTTTTGAAATTGTTTTTGAATTTGAAAGATACTTTCACTTAAATTTTACTGTGCACATTTATTCGTTCTCGAATATTCACACCCACAACATATTTTACCGAACACTATGGTATTTTGTTCACATAGTTATCTAATTCTTTCACTATATAATTACATCGATTTCGATCGAACCAACGGTCAAGTGTTAACGAAACACCAAGGCAATAGACATACCAAACACATTTTTCGTATAAGATTTACTAATGTATTGTAATCTAATTAAACAATGACAATAAAATACATTTTTATTTTATCCAGTCTCGTAATTGTATATAATAAGCTATTATATATATCTGTACTTTCGTCATTTGACGCGCGATACCACCAATCCAGACCTATTTTATTATATGTTCCTGCTATTATTACTACCGCAATAAAATTATAACAGTAAAATTTCATCGTCTAAATTCAAGAAATTTTATAAATGAGAAAAACGTATTATTAAATCAAGAAAAAATTAATAACACGAGGAACTCGCAAAATCATGCATGGCGTTTATATGTTTTTACCGGTTAAATATGCAAAATAAGATTTCGTATTTAATTTATAAATAACGCAAAACAAATTTTGATAAAATCCATTTTCTTATACGATGTAGCAAAAAAAACATGCAAATGCATGAAATTCATAACCCTGATCATGTCATTTTAAAAATAAAAGTTTTTATGCGCATGCGCGAAATTATTTGTAACAAAAATAGTTTAATTATCTGAAAATTTGTATAATAGTGTTTATTAGTAAGCCAAAAAGCAGAATTGAAATATATAAAGCCTGCACAAAGTTATTGAGTGTTTCCACTTATCGTGATCACACTGTATATTACAACTAACTTAACTAGTTTACTACAAATATATTTATTTTACAGGCTATTTAGCGGAAGAGACACAAAAGGTCCGAAATAAAGGTTTCCGGAATATAAGAAAAAATAATTCACGCTAAACAAACAGATTCTCACTAAATCGTAAAAAGCTCGTATGCTATTAAATAGCATATTTAAAAAAAAAAAAAAATTAAAAAAAAAAAGATATAAATTTTATGTCTTCAGATCCCTGAATTTTTAGTTTTTAAAAAAATTAAAAAGTCAATGTGAAATCATTAGAGGAAAATACGAAAGCATTACTAATAGTCAATGAAAATAATAACTTTGACGGTAACAGCGAGAAAAACAGTGATTCCAAATAAAATAATATATTAATATATTCAGAAAATCATTTACTATTTATCATAATTTTGATTATTAAAAATTAAAATTTTTTCATTCTTGTACATTTTCAACATATTTATAGCTTTATAATCATTCAAATTTAAACTTAACAACATAAGGAACACAACTTTTTCCGTCTAAGGTTGCACTTCCGACCATTGTGCCCGTTAACCAGTAGTAACACACATTTCATAGAGTTTGAAAGTACACGGTCGAACTGAACATAAAATATTATGTATAACTGTATCAATATTATGGTTAATACGAATGCCTTAAGAAGTTTTAAATTTCTTTTGAACTCAACGCGCTTTCGTTACTCCTAAGCGGTGCATTCTTTTTTCATATATTATTTAAGAAACGAACGGGATGGACACGGATAATTCAACCGGAGAAGAATCGGGCTGTTGGCGACAACGTCGCGTAAGATGTTCTCAGTTCTCTACTTAGCGTGTTATTTTCAAAGGAATCCGACAGCCCATGGCACCGAACCACTAGTCCTTTCACCAGTACCACCACACGGAGCAGATAGTACCGAATGATCGTTACGCGTAACGTTATTATACGTCATCGTTTCGCCTCATTACCGGTTTTCGATCACGGTTCGGTAATGATAAATCTTGCGTGGGGGGCGCATAAATTTGGACGGTTATGTATTATAAGGTGTATACGTATTGAAACGCGTGCTGTACGCGGTCGCGAAAAATGACAAGGCCGTAACCGCCTCGCAACACACCTATGTGCCGTTCGAGGAGTGCGCAATATCCGGATGGTAATGAATCGCGTCCGACGTTCGTGTGCGCGGGTGCATCGGTGCAGCGGAGCATGCCAACGTGATTACAGAAACGAATGCGCGAGCAAAACGAATCGCACGACCGTCGGTCATTTTTGTTTTTCGGTCGACGAAACGAGCTGATGCGAGATCGCTTTTTGCCGTCAACGCCCTCGGGGCGGTCGAAAGATCGTTCAGATCCCGAACCCTAATGACGGTTGGGGACCGATTTATAACGCTTGAACTTCGGGGCGAAACCGTGCGCTCGGGGTGCACGGCAGCGGAAATCGGATGAACTCGGGAATGGCTGAAAGAGATCTTGGAATATCTTCGATTGCGTTCGTACGGTTTCGAGCTCATTTAGTGGACTCATCGTTCGTGTGACGTCGTCGCAGGACAGACCCGGTAACGCGTTTTTCCACACGATCATTGATCGTCACGACGCGATTGCTGACATTTGAAAACCTTGAAGCCAACTAAAACCACATTATTCGTCTGCCAACGTCTCAGGATCATATTTCTAAACCACCATCCGGGCAAGAGTAGCGGACCGTTCAAATCTACGTTGTGTTATCGTAACGCCAGTAAGATGATAGGAAACGGAGAAAAAAATCGTAACGACAACGTGAAGTGCACACGTAAACATAAACACAACCGAACGTGATTAGCCAAACTTGTAAGAGTATTCGATAATAGTACTGAAACGTTTTAAACGAAGTAAATGGTAAAATAATCATTTTGCTTGGCTCGAAGTATAAATAATAAAACATAATAGTACTAAATTTTATTTAAATATATATAATATAACAGTAATATGACCTACCTAAAATATACGAAATATCTTTAAAAACAATAGTATATCGCAATCATAATCTGCAGATCAAAAACTGAAAAGTCAATTACAAAAGTAGGTACTATGAAAATAAACGAAATAGGTTTCGAATTTCGAGCAACAAAAACTGTAGAAAAAAATAAATAACTAAACCTATATATTTGTACATCAACATATAAACTTGAACGAAACATCGTAATTATATTTTATTGCAATATACAACTTTACAATTTGTTCGATTCAAGTTGAAAAGTCGATGCTACGAAAGAAAGAGGGATCCCCGGTCCACGTAGTGTCTAAACGATTTCACTCAGAAACTGCTTGTAAGCACATACCACATGGGGTGGTGCCAACGGTTAGAAAATTTTTTATGTACATTTTGGTTAAATAAATGAAAATTTAGCAGGCATACCAGTACATTTATGAACATATTTGTAGATACATAAAATTGACGTTTTAGCATTGAACTAGTTTAAATGTAATTCGAAGGAAGCAAGAACAACTTTTTCGGGGTAGATGGGGGTGATTTAAATTGATCTGTCCCGGTGAGATGTAAATGTTCAAACCGTCTCTGATTTCGTGAAAGATATAATATTGTACTGGAGCACACCGCGAGAAAATCGTAACGACTGGGTGATTCGTGTCTGAAATAATATTTCACAGCTGATAACATGAAAATGCGCGATTTAGTGAAAACCGAATAACACGCGTGTGAACCTAAAATATTTTTAAATCGTATTCTACGAACGAAAGTTAGACCGTATGCACACGTGAACTTGATGCACCGAAGAAAAGCCGTAGGTGTGGGTAGATAATGTGAAACGTGTCAAAAGTCGTTTTTTTTTTTTTACACCAAAGTTCGAAAGTGTTCACGCGGACCGAAGAAAACATACGAGCGCGAAATCTGTCTGAAGTTGTTTTCCATGAACGAAAGTTTGAATGTGAACACGGAAATACGTACCGGTACTTAAATTCGTTCGAAATATTATCGTTCGAGAGCAAGTTTAAAAAGTATGCACTTTGAATACGTACACAGGAGATTAGCCGCACGTGAGAGCGTGAGGTTCGTTTAAAAATTTCCCGTTAAACGCATTCCGCGTGAGTGTTTGGCGCACGTTACCCATGGCAGATAGATGAAAACCGTACGCAAGAGCCAAAATTTGTTTGTTATCATCCGATAAACAACTCGGAATAGAACCTACCATAGGCGTGTTCAGACCTTGGTGACTGAGGGGGCACAACAAATTTTTAAATTATGAGACTTATATTTTTTTTTGACGTGAATAATAAAAATACATTTAAAACTCAAATAAAAGTACGTACATTTTACCACTGTACTGTGCTGTACTGAAACTATCGGTAGGCAATGAGTACAAAACGCATTACTTTTTTTTATCCTGGCACAGTTTTGTTGGAGGCAAATTCCGCCGGGGGGGGTCAGTGCCCACCCGGCTCCTCCCGTAACATACTAATGGTACCTACTATTGATTTGCTCGACGATTTTTTTTTTTTTTTTAATCGTTTAAAACGTATTCTACAATCCATATTAAAGAATACAATACGGTGATTTGATAACAATAAGAGTATTGGGTTCGTATGAAAATAGTATTAGATACGTACAAAAGTAATACTGATGTTACTAACTAGTTAAAAACTAATTATGATAAGCTACCTGTGACCGTTTCATGTAACACACTACGAGTTATTCTTCTTTCATCATCAATTTGCATTTATTTATTGTTGCGCCAAGGAGACCATTTTTATAACACTTTTCCATACATTTGATTGCGCATTAACCGGGCTCACGACCAAATTATCATTCGTTTCTGGTCCCAATACGGAGTGTCGTGATAACGCGTCACACGCGAAATCCTTCAACTATCGTGATTCACTTATCGTCGCTCAACTCATTTTTTCTCCAATACTTCGTTCGCATACTGTTAACGATCAGTGAATAAAAATTATATTGTTCTGACAGCGGTTCGCAAAAGTGCAAAAAATCTAGATCGAAGCTCGACGAAAAATACACATCGGAACAATATTTTAAATACATTTTTTTAACGAAGCTGAACCAGGTCACTGGACCTGGCACCACATAGTAAACATTTTTGGGTCAAAATGGTTTCACAAATTAGTAACTAATTCTTGATAATTTGTAAGCATAAATTTGGAATTTGTAACATAAGTATAACCGCCCAAAATCAATTTTCTGTTTGCTTGTGCATCTGGTTTTATTCTAAAGATTTTTTTCAACTACGAGTACGCATTTTTTTTTAAATAAGCCTATCAAAATAGAAATATGATCTTGAACATAATAAAATGAAATATAATATTCAATTTTTAGTTACAAATAATAACATTTTCAATATTTAGGAGGAATAATTTAAAATTTAATTTATTAAGAAGAAATAAAATAATAAACAGTTTAAATCATCTTATTTTAATTAATGTCTTCTTTACTTTTTTTCATTATATTTATATACAATTTAACAATACATACATATATTTATAATTATACAGAGCTCGAATTGGGAAAAAATTAAATAGAGTAGCTCAGTCTAACGATTTAAAAACTGCGTTCCATGGGTGCAATTATTTGACATAGACCGATGAGGGGATATACACCACACTCCCTACTCTAAACTTACATTTATTTTGAATGCCATTTTCAGTTACACAAATAATTAAATTCCAAATATTGATATCGATAATACTAATGAAAAACCATACAATGAATAAAGTATATACCAAATTATATTTGTATATACCAGACATTAATATTTATATTTTTCCCGAAAGTACGAAGCCGTCACTTATCATAATCACCATGATAATCTTTTATTATGAAAATGTATTTTCTCATGTATTTTCTCTTATGCTTTTACGTTGGATATATTTATATATATATATTTATATTTATATATCATACATACTACAATGTTAGAATGTCCTTTTGTTAACTTTATTTCATTTTCATTGTACAGTGTTTGTTGTAGTTCTGTACTTCGAACACTGTTCACCGATCAAAAACCAATAGTGTGTGGCTACTTAATAAAATAATTTTTTATTGCAAAAACACCTCACACATTAATACCTATAGGAACAACTATTAATTTTCGTATTATTAATAAGGCAATAAATTATAAAAATCAATTACACAAAAACTGATTATGAATTGCGCATCTAGCTTATCCAAATACGCAAAATAAATCCAGCTATGCTTTAGAATAAGCGGTAATATACTGAATACAATTATACTTAAGTTACAAATTCGAAATTACAAATTTGAAATTTTTGGTTACGAATTATTACGAATTGGTTACTAATTTGAGAAAACTATTTTGACCTCAACATTTTTACTTTGTGATGGGTCAGTGACCTAGCGGAACCTGTATCAAATGGCTTACGGGAATACATCACAAATACGCTCCGGTGTCGTCTGGGCTCAAAGTCGACGGACGGACCTGATTATTGAATGTTTTAAAAGTTTTTTCATGAATGTTATTAGTGTGAACGATAACAATAGCATTAAATTTATTTACTGAAAATATTTTAGAATTATTTATTTTTTATTTATTCATTATGTTGTTAATAATTGTAATTTATCGTTTAACTGTACAGTTTTTTTTTTTTTTTTTATAATATTTTATTAAGGCTATTTTTGTAGTTTTTATCAGTGCTGTTTATTGAGTTATTTATTGCTTGATTTTGGTTCTAAATTGGTATATAATTTATTACAGATTTACATTGTATTAATTTTTTTCTAATGGATTGAAAGTTTAATGTTTGATATATGTTGATTTTATTAAATTTAATAAATAAATTGTTTTCAGCTTTATTAAAAATTACGTATGTTAAATTAATAAGTCGTAGTTAAAAAGGATGCTGGATTTTAAGTTGTAATTTTTTCTGTAATAAATGATAAAACTATAAAATAATACAGAAATTAGTGAATTATTACATTAATAAATCATATATAATTAAAAATAAATTAATTAATAGCCTGGATTAGTATGATATGTGTATTTTATGACCGGTGTCAAATTAAAAAATCATCTGTCAGGTCATTCATTCATTTTAAATAATCTTACCTATTAAAATAAATTATTTCTATGTAAAATTACCAATATTTTTCAATGCATTCCTTCATTTATTTGTTCATATACAGTCGTGATTTTTTCAATTTTGTGAATTACCTGAAAAAGAAATGTTGAATTCGAAACCAATCGTTAAGTCATAATTCTCCAGGATACTCAACTTTTTATTAGCATTTTCGTATTATTTAAATTATTTTTATCGAACAAACATAACCAAAATAATGAGCCCGACCAAAGGTAAAACTGAAATCTTACTACTCAATGCATCTGTGGTTGTGTAATATAATCAAAGAATGTTTTTTTTTTTATCATATAGGAAAAAAAACATATTTCCGAGTACATCCGAGCGTATACGTTTTACCTGCAACAATGTATCACCCCAGGCGCACCATTTTTCACGGAATGCCCATTAGTACGTGAACTCAATACGACGAGCTTTCGTGTTTCCAACAATGGTTTCAGAATTGTTCCTGTTTCTAGTCGTTTTTGTCTGATTACTATTCTCTTTTCCGCGAGCGTTCACGATTGCGATTAAGCTGCACCGACGGATACGGTTTTCGAGAACGCCGCGTCGAAAGTTTCTTTATTTATTTTTTTTTAATTTTCGAACACATACATTAGCCCACGCGACGACGGTCCCGACAAAATGAACGAAGCCGCGGTCGGGAGTGACTGCACGTGAGGGTAAGCCGCGGCGGCCAACGGCGTGAATGACGTTTAATAATCATCGGGCTCGGGGTAAAAAGGTATTCCGAGCGAGTCGATTCCTTTTTTTTATTTCTCTCCTTGTATCGCCGGCGGGGAGAGGTCATAAGAACGAAACGTACTTTTTACGCACCAACCGTGCTCGTACCGTTAACACGCGGAACACGGGGAAAGGAGCGGTTGGCAAAAAGGGACGTGCGCAAGCTGCGGTACACGGGCACAATAACAGTAAATTATTCCGTCCGTACCGTACGGACCCCTCCGTGACCGTTAATCGAACAGTGATACAATATACAAGGCGAATGGACGGAGAATAAAAATAAAACACACCCGAAAAAACGGGGAGAAATAAAAAGAACGTCCCTCACAGGTGTACTGCCGTTGCGCGTAACGCGACGACGTGTACTTTTTTCGAAACTGCAGCATTAAACTCGGGACGTACACACATGTCCATTAAATTATCCGTACGACGCCTTTATCGTTTTCCTACTAGCCGTTCCGGTGACCGGTATTTTGACCGAGCCAAACGCGAAAACTATGTTAAAAATGTTTAGTGAACCAGCAACTCCGTTGCACTCGCGTCAGAAGAAAAAGACGAGTAGTGGGGAAGTCAACGTACGAGAAATAAAAGGATGTTCACGATGCTTATAAATCGATAAAACAATTATTGTTCTTCGGTAAACTTTTCAACGTCCGTTGTTAAATACAATACGAGAACGAAGAAAAATAGAAAGTAAATCGGTAATCCGGTACCACCATGAAACTACCGTCCACTATCGAAACGTCGAGCCCTTAAATTATTAAAATATTTTTATGGGGCACGGGGTCCTATTCCGGTGCGTTGATAGCATTCCGTGATGTCTGAACTGTTGTCGGTGCACGACATTTAGCTTCTCATCTCAAAGTGACTTGGCCGACACATGGATCGGGCCCGATGTGGTTATGGATGTCTCCACCTGGGTGCTTTTTGACGTGCGTGCAAAAGGTGCCGCGAGGCAGTGGTGGTTTTTAGCGAGGAACAAAAGGGGTAATTGCCCGCCCTCACTTGGATTTTTTTTAAAAGTTTATGTTTTATACGTCGTATTATTTTCACGATACATCGACACCTCAGTTCAAGACAGCAATAACTCAAAAATATTCAAAATTGAATTATCTACATGATATTATTTGCAAAATTACGATGATTTCGATTCTATACCGCAATAACTTTTAGTTGCATTATTCACCTATATAGAGGTCGTTTATTTCATTCTAGTAGTTTCATAATTTGAGTAATTGCAGTCTTGAACTGAAGCGTCAATATTTTCAAACTTTTTTTTTTGAAATGTGTTTATTTTCTTACGCATCAGCGTGTGAAATATTGAATTGATAACAACAGACGAATATATGTCATCAAAAAAATACAAACCTGCAGGTGGAATTAATAAGGTTAAGGTAGTCGGGTTGATCGGGTTTCTTCAGACTATAGTCAAATTTATGGACTCTTTTTACTATATTTTATATTCCAACAAAATTAAACTGTTTAAATTATGAAATAAAAAAGTTGTGTCACTTATAATAGAACCGTAAATAAATTGTGCTCTTTACTTGATAAATGCAACTATGGGGGGGGGGGGGGGCAACAAATTAAAAATATCACCCCCCCCTGATATTTTATCAAAATCTCCACTGTAGCGTCCATAGTTAGCGATCAGTGTGCGGACAAATTCGCGTGTGCCGTCGAAGCGCAAACATTCGTTAATGTAAAGTTTACATTGTAAACCATTGTTTGTCGAAGCTACAATTTACATGTTACCATAACATCGTTAAACGAAACGCACTAGTACAATTTATTTTAAGTATTTTTTTTTCTCATCCATTGCACGTCGTTTTAACGCGTTCGATTTCCGTTTGAACGGAGGTAAATTAAAATGATCGTATGTTCAAATATTCACGTGCCTCTGGAGTTTCAGTGTTTCGATCAACTCGTCACCGTTTCTACGTTGGCCTCTTTTGGCTGACGGTTGAATTCGAAAACGGCAAACAGTTTATCTGAAAAAAACGGTACATATTTTTTGTGTCGTAATACGATTTATGTAGCTCTAACACCGATTGAGACGCACACATTTTGACAATTTAACTTTATATTCAACCTTATACTTTTTAGTAAAATATTTTCAGTAGCTATTCGGAAAATATACGTAATGTAATTTAAATACAAAAAGTATTTAAAAGTATTTTAAGCTTGGTTAGATCCCGAATTTATCAGATATTGTGACGAAAAAAATAATAAAAAAATTATAATTATTAATTCTAAATATGATATATAACATACCATAGATTGGTACAAACAGTGTCGGTCTGACACACTTGGATACCTGGCGATCATCAGGAGACCCAAGATTTATTCTTAAAATAGGAACCCAACGAAACTACGCTTATATGGAAAATTGAAGTAATTATTTGTTTGAATTAAATTATAATTATGTTATTCTTATCTTAATCTTGAAATATTGTTTACGTTATAAAATAGAATTAACTATAACCCTGTAGCTCTGTAGCTCATACGTTATCGTTATCTTGTTCGAAAACGAACGAATATTAAAATAAATATTTTCAAAAATTGAAATGTATTGTTAACGATCATGTATACGAACACGATGATGATTCGATACTATTGGCTTTAGAACAATATGAAAACAAAAATAAATGTAGTGAAAGGGTTAGCATTTGTAGTTGAGTTCGAAAATAGCGAAAAAAAATCTTTTAGTAGGTAGTTATTGAAACTCACCCCATTATTATACTGTATAGGGGCCCATTAAAATTTTTTTGCCGGAAACCTAATCATGAGACACTCTCCACAAAGTATTTTTTCTACATACTAGCTGAACACGTGCACTTCTCGTAGCCCGTTAAAAATCCTACCTCTTATACGTCTCAAACTCTGTGTTAAATTCCATTATAATTTGTTTATAATTTCTTTCGCACTAATTATTATTATTATTCAAACTAATAGCAACCATCTATAAACAAAAATTTCCATCGTAAATCTCAAATTGTCTGTTTGAGCACCTCCCAAGGTTGAGTCTATCACTTTTTAACTTAGCCAATCTTCTGCTCTTCTATCCATAGGTTTAATATATCTCTGTAACAAATTTCGTCGCAATGGGTCCAACTGTTTAGAAATGCATATAGGTCAGACAGAAATCCATTTATATATATAGATTTTAATCATTTTGACATGAACAAGTATGTATCATTAAATCGTATTTTTCCACATATAAGCTTTTGTATGAACTCGAAAGGAATTTGGAAAAATTAATCAAAAACAAAGAAAATATTTGAAAATAAATATAAATTATACTATAGTCACCCTAGACTTAACGTGATTACGGTAAGGAAAAGAAAAACAGTTAAACCTATTCATATTGAAAGTCGGATTTGGAAACGGGACGTTCCGTCAAAAAAAAAAAAAAAAACGTCTCTGAGGATGGATCAAAATTTTTCAAATAATTAATCCAGCAGATTTTGACGAACAATTAATTATGCAATAATGCGGAGAAAATATCCTATGTAAAATCAATTTATTTTCACTCGCGTCGATCATAATTTGAATAACGTATAATAATTACAGAAACGGTAAGTCACTCATATTTAAAAAGAAAGTCGGTTTATCCTGTAATTGGGTTTGACACAAAAATATATTATTATGGATGAGCAAAAATAATTAAATTCTTACTGTTTTTTAAAATAATCTCATCGTCAACTTGGGCTTTCTAATTTAAACCAATATTAGAAAATAAAATCATTTTTTAGTAATATCTCACCATTTAAACTAATAATTAATGATAAGCAAACTACGTCTTACGTCAAATTAATAATTTTCAATAAATTGTTTTCAACATTTGCATCACGAATTTTATTCTATAGTATATACTGGTGTAGCCAGGATTTGTACAAGAGAGTAGCTAAATATTTTTTTGACAGAATTGGTAAGAAAAGATTTAAGAGTTCACTCTTCATCTCCCTATCACTAAGTTTATTAATGTATTTCCAGCATTTTAAAATAGTTTTAATAATATTTATTCAAATATAATTTATAATAATAATAAATTAATGGTGAGCAGCTGCAGTACCATCGCCGCGACAAAGCATGATATAAAAACTGCGGTGATCATAAAATTATTAGTTGAACAAGATTCGCCACAAATGGTACCTCTAAAAAAAATTGCGGTAGAAATAATACGCTTGTGTACCAAAAGCAAACACCCGATATTCATCAACTTTTAATTAGTACAAAATTTTAAAATACTTAAAAGTCAACCACTAATACAGTACACACACACATAAACACGACTTAAAAGGGGAGACCCACTTAGCCCTTCTCTTGGCTACGCTCCTTAGTGTACGATGGAAGAACATTACCAAGAATCACGGAGAAGTTGTTCTTATTATTTATTATTCTTATTTCAATTATACGTGTTTATACGTGGGTTTTATAATTTTTACTAATACCTTGAATCACCGAGCTGGAAGTACTGGGAATCTTATTGAACTTTTGAAAAATATTTTTCATATTTTTTCATTTCTAGTCTTCCGGTTTTTTCGACTAATTCGGTTAATGCTTTTGAACAGTCTGGTACCAAAACGGGACCGTTAAGCGGCGACGACTGAAAAGATTCGGATAATACGAGAAAACGTCTTGTATTGCGACGAAAAATATCAAAACGTAATTGAGTATCTATAATCTAGGTCCGAGAAAAATATAAGTTTTGCGACTTCAAGTGACGTTAATATATAAATAAATATTCTTCAAATTGCCATAAACAATTCTGACCGAGAAAATCGGTGTGCTGCGTCGTAAAAAAAAGTCGACCCGGTGTGGCGCACGAAAGTATTGAATTTATGTTTCCGACGTAAATCGCGCGTACCAAACGGAAATAAATACACGCGTTAGGTATCTTACGCACACGTATTTATCTTCAAGTGTACGAAACGCCATCCGTTATTCACACGGTGCGCACACCGGTTACGACTCACAGCGGTCACGCTGAACGTCAGTATCGTAGAATTTATGAAAACGGGACTACCGTTCGAACGCGATACCGTAAGAAGACGGCTGAATAAAAAACTGTCCCCCCCCCCCCCCAAGAACGCGCATCACGAAATCATAAGGATCGTAATTAATGATCACGCGTACCTGTTATCAGTCGCGCGGAAAGCATATTCGCCAAACCCTAAGCAAAGTGTCTAACCCACCCCCTACCAGTGGCGTGTTTAGGTTTTTGTCATGGGAGGGGACATATGACTTTATACAGTAATTACAAACTCGAATGGGAGCTACGAGCCCTCAACACCTTAAGTTTTTGGGATTTATAATAGCTTATTAATATTAAATATACGATCTATATTTGAGTATGTTGCCAAAATTATTATATATAACACGTTACTTGAGACTAAATGTTTTATTTGCATGTATACAGTCTACGGGGGGGGGGGATTTATCCCTTTGATCCCCCCGTAAATACGCCACTTTTCCCACTCATTACTAAATAATACATATGTATAACTATTTCATCGTACAGGATTCTCCTTAATTCCTTTCAAATACCTAACCTTTCTACCGTATGGGCATATTAATTTTCAATGCAGGCAATTAGCCAAATAGTTTAATTGTTTGAATAAAATATGTTCATAAATACTCGAACCAAGGGATACTAAGCCTCTTGATAGGTTTCAAGGGCTAAACCATTGCGTGCTTGTTCGTCGGTACGATGTATATTACCCGTTACACCGTCGTCGCGTAACACAGGAAAACGCTTTGGATTCCGTTCCGTCGCACGAGAGTCCAGATGAAGTTCACCACGGTTTTCATTTTTTTATGCGCCGTGTCGCATTCTCTACACTCGATAAGTGCGTACAGTTTTTTTTTTTTTTTTCAATAAACTTTGCGTTTGCGATGATAGCCAACGCGTGTTGTATCACTTTCGAACGCGTATCCGTACGTCTCCGTTCATCCTGTTCGTATCTCGTACCAGTGCTCAGGGTTCAAGTCTGATCATGGCCAGACCGTATTTTCAGACTGGTGAGTGATATCGTAGTAGATCAGTATACGGTTGATAAGTGACTAACTATACATTATGATACTGCTTGTTTAATCATTACCATCCAAGATGTTTAAGTACCCAAATGCTATCATAAATTCTGAAATAGATCTAACACTTTTGAGAGGAAGTGAATTCACAATGCTTCAAAGTACGGCCATGGATGGGGTCTGTTGTAAGTTGTAAATTCGGTGGCTATCGACCAGATCGTTCAAAATTTTGCAACAGCGAAAAACCTCGTGATGGTACGAATCCGTCGTGGTGTCTGCAAATAACTTTTTTTCGGTTAAACCGAGTTACACTATGGTATTTGTGAGACCCTATATCAGCTATCAGCGATGTGATCAAGGGTAGACTCTGCATGGATGGGGGGCTATGTTTTTTTTATCATAAAAATTAACGTACGAAATATTTTCGTCTCGAAGTTTAGTTTTGAAATATATTTTCAATGCACTGAACATTCGTTCTCTATAATTTCATTTCATTTGCTGACTGATTTAAAACACGATGAGTATAATATTTAACTGACCAATAATGCACGAATGAAAAACAGTCGGTTTAAACAAGATAACAAAAAATAATCGTTTGATTTATCGTAAACGGTTCGGAACGGTTGTTTTTTGTTTTGAAATCGTACAAAAGAAAATGCCAAAGAAGGACATTGGGGTTCCTTCTATGATTATGCCACTGTTAACTATTTGTTTCTTAGTGAAGTTTTGTCTTCCGACTACAAATAAGGTCACAACATAAAACCATCTTTATGATTTGAGGTAATCTTGATCTAGAAGACGATTATTCTGTTTCATCAACGGAGAGATTTTTCTTTTCGTATAATCAAACGTTAAAGCATGTCATCGTAGTAGTGTTATGCGACGATTATAAGCTATGACTCAAAACTTATATTAACAGTGTATTACGTTGGACATATAAATGATTTCGATAACAATCACGGTTGTAAGTAAATATTTTACTCGTGATAATAAATAAAATATTTTATGAAACTGAAGTATCGACACATTACATTTTTTACAATTCAAATGTACTTATTATAAAAAAAAATATATATAAAAAAAAAACCAAACTATTTTATTCAGTCAGTAGCGTAGATTGAAACGAACATAAATACATAAATTTTCTGTACTTGTATACCACTGAAAATATAATTCCCAGAATCATCACCCACAAGTTTTTTATGGTCGGAAAAGCTCAAAACGAAAGGGATATTGTCCGTTGTCTTAATGAAAAATATAAAAAAATGTCATAGCTGTAGTTTGGACCAGTTTATATGTTATTAGTGTGCAGTCGTAACTATCAGAATTCAAGGAAAAAAAAGTGATTCTTTTTAAAAATCTAAGGGAGGTTAAATGTATACAGTTTCAAAAATCACTTGAAATCACGCACAATTATTCTGCGTTTGTTTTTAAAAAAAATATATATATTTGTTTTATTTTTATTTTTGAAACTCATAAAACAAAAATTAAAACAGACATTATTACCGATTGTTTGTTTTGAGAGCATTGAGATAAAACAATTTTGTCGAAACATTCTGAATTATATTTTGGTTTTCGATTTTAATTTTTAATTTCCATATAATATTTTGAAAACTTATTATTACGTTGAATAATTTTCGTATTTTAGTCAAACGCGCCAATGAGATATTCGGGTACGTCCCAGCCCCTAAGGCAGTGTTTTCCAACCTGGGTCGCAGTTCATTAGCTAAAATTCGTTTTTATAATAAGGAGAAAATATTTAAATAAATTATTAAAATAAAAATGACTAAATATACAAAAATTTTAGTCAAGTTTTTTTTTTTATACATACCCATAATTTTATTATTATACGTATAGGTAATAATAATATGAACTTGTATGAGTAACTATTTTAAGTTACTACCAATTATTATTTATTTATAGTAGTTTTATTATTTTATTTTGTATGATTTTACTACGGAAATTTGTTCTTATGCCTTATCGATAGATACGGTACTCATATATTATTGTGACAATCGTAAGTTGATTATCTAATATTCATTACTTACGTCCTACTACCTACACACGAGTACGAACACTCAATAAAAGAGTACGAAAGCACGAATATGAAGGTTTTAAATTTTTAATACTTGATTGACCATAATATTTTAATTATAACTAAATTCTATTATTTAAGATCAAACATTTTGTTGGATAAGTTTATTATTCGTAAAACCATAGCTGGTGGTACAAATCAATACACAAGAGTACAACCTATTCCGTCGGCTCGTTCAGCACAACCTAAAATAAAATCAACACCATATTCAGGTAATATTAGAATTGTTTTATTTTTATCCCCCGGAACAGCTTTTGCGCGTCAAGTCACCGTGCGCTGTTTCGTCGAGGGTGAAAAGTCAACGGCGGCATGCCGCGTTCAGAGCCTGTACACGGCAAGACCGTATTGACGATTTTGACGCGGACAGGAGGGATGACGAAGGGCTTGCGGCTAAGCCCTTCCGGGGTTCCTTCCGTGGGTGCGATTTATAATTTTATCTGCCGGTATATACGTTGGCGCGCGCGGGATCACTCGCTCGTGCGAATTTTCACGCGGGATCTAACCGAAAGACGTTTACGACCTAACCCCTGGCCGGGGCTGCGACCAATCGGCTACTTGTAGGGGAGACTGGGTACGATTGTAACATTTTTCACAAAATCATTTATTTCTTTCAAGATTTAAACTATTTTTTTTTTAGTTACACTTTTAATCATTAAAATAACTTAATACTTTTATAAATAAGTGAGTATTGAACCTTAATTTTCACAATTTTCTAAATTGATGAAGGTAAAAAAAAAAAAAATGTTACAATTATACCCCCAATAGGGAAAATTGTAACAGGGCCAGGTACAAAAGTAACACATTTAATTTTATCATTTTTAATGGTGTAATTAAATCTTTTTAAACATTTCATACTAAATTAAATAAAAAATCTATGAATAAAAATATATTAACCTTTTAAAATGGGTTTTGTTTCATTTTTAAAGTTTTAAATTATTAAAATATAACTTATTATAACTTTAAAAAGACAATACAAAATGTTGATAATATAAAAAATAACAGTAGGTACCTAACTAATACAGATAAGAATATATTGAATATTAATATAATTATAATTAAACAATATATTTAAATTAAAAATAATACAACATTGTAAAAAAAAAAAAAAAAAAACATTAACTGTTGAAACTAGGCGTTTTTAACTATTTAAAATTATTAAAATACTAATTTAATAATATTATAACATTTATAAAATAAACCAACATAGTAACTTTTTTGTAACAATAATAAAAACAAAATAAATTAGCTAAACAACTTGTCTTAATTTTTTAAAAATAATTGTTAGCTTAATAGTTTTATACTTAAAATATATTATCACAAATAGTTACTGATCATCACATTAAGTCCATTATGTTAAAGATTTTCATTCATTGTCAGCCTCACAATCATCACGTATAAAATATGCAGTAAAATCAGCTTTGGTACATGTTTCATGGAACCAGAATTTGATGATATCTAGTTAAACTAACATAACAGATATCAAAATCTTTAGCTACTGATCGAATTGACTTATTCTCTTTAATACAAATCGCTGCAGCTTGTTTCATGACTTCATTGTCAGTTCCACGATTGGAAGTTCTCTTTCTTACTCGTGGCATAAATATAATAAAACTATATAAATTAATATAAATTAACGTCTGATTAGAAACCTAATGAAATATTGAACAACGATTAATGTTACAATTGTCCCTCAATGAACTGTTACATTTGTACCCATTCAATTTTTTTTTAGTAACTTAAATATTATGAAAAATACTTACTGATCAGTGTATTTTGAATAATATCTAGTGAAACTACACAAGTATCTAACTAAGTTAACATAAAGAACATAACAAAAAATATAATTTACAATCACAAAAAAATAAAAATTAACTGATAATATTATTTACTATCAGTTATCAAAAACACATTTTTATTTTTATTTTCTAATATAATAATGATATCAACTAATTGATTAGGAAACATTGATTATTATACAATAGGACATTTGGCGTATTTATTTGACGTTTTTGTATTAGTTGTGGAACAACTTATAGCTAGTGTTACAATTTTCCCGCGTTACAATCGTGCCGTTTCCCCTACGTATCATCCCTCGGAATCCCTTCCGGGGAATCGATATACCACCGTCCCTCCCACCCCCTCGTGGACACGACGAGCTGGTCTACCGATCACCGAACACGTCCGATTAGCTTCATGCCTGTATCAGTGCTTAACCTTAGCTCGAACTCGACTTGGTCCGTAAGTAGATGGTTGTGTCGGTAAAATCTCGAGCGATCTTTCACTGTTCGGTCCGTCGAGTTCAGGTGGTGTTTTGTTTCTAAAGTCTTATGGAGTAATCGACGTGTGGAAACATGTATCGGACTTGATAGGCGAAACAACGTGGCAATCAAGGGACGTCGCTTCAAGAATATAAATCTTTTGCACACTCAATCATATCCTTCGAGTTCGCTTTACACAAATATTATTCAAGTTTTTCAATCGATTTCCCAACACCGGGCGTTTTATCCAAGCAACCTAATTGACCGTTCACGTAAATGGTTCAACCCACTTAAAAACTACAACTGCTGCTCATATATTTCTAAAGTGATTCCAAAACACAACACTACTTTAATCTAAATACTTTCAAGCCGGTGGAATGTACATTTTACAAGCAAAATCAATGATTAATAACAAAATGAGACTGCTTTAAAATTTTTTAGTTGGGCTAACAAAAACTTAGGAGAACAAAACATTAATATTGAAATCCAAGGATCATTTTGTGAAGTACACGCAATGTAAAAAAAAAAAATTGAAAAATCGGTGATAATATTATAATTGATCCAGTAAAGAAATTTAAGATCAACGTATTTGAAATAACTATGGTAATAAATATTATTGAATATCGATTCAAGAACGAAAGCTAACTAACAGCAGATTTATCGTATTTAAATCCAAAATATTTTAATCAAATTAAATTTTTGACCTAGTCATTAAGAATTTACATAAAATAAAGATTCAATATAATATGAAAGAATCTAATAATGAAGAACAAGAAAAAGAGGAAAATATTTTTGTTGATATTGATTAACAATGCAATGATCAAAAAAATCAACATTGTTTCAACAGCATATTTTGTTGTTTCAATGTTTTAATTCAATATAAATTGTAATCGAATGCATATTATAATTTATTTATTATTTATAAGTATGTTATAATTCAACTAAGTCTTATGCGAATGAAGTTTTTCTTCGTTAAAGTATAAAAAACACGTTTAAGGAACCATTTTGACGATAATTTGATGACTATAATGTTAATGTTCATGAATACCTAGTAACATATTAAACTACATTAATATATATCGCATCACAATGGACATTACAAACCATCCTTCGATTTTAAGGAAAGCTCTGTTAGTTTAATATCATTTTTTTATATTGTAAAATTTAAATAATCAAATATAATATATTAGATTATTTAAAGCTAATAAATTATATTATAATGTATTTGTATTGTATAATATTGATGCTTCAATACAATTAACTATTTATTTTTTTTATTATTATTATTATTATTATTATTATTATTATTATTATTATTATTAT